>NC_084759.1:103309097-103583386 GCF_028858725.1 Colius striatus | reverse complement strand
ATAATGCAATATAGATAGTTATGTGACAATCCTTGTAGATATTACAAAGCCCACTCATCATATGCCACAAGGAATTCTGATCCCTCCAAAACCCTCTCTTCAGTACAAAGTGATTTCACCATCCTCCTCATCAACTAACTTTTCTGCAAAAGGTAGTCTGGATTTCTAAAATATATGCTATCTACAGTATACATATGTTACATTTATAGGCACATGTTTTTAGGCATGTGTGCATGCATATGCATATACATGTAGTCACGTATGTATGCAAGCATATTTTACTATATATTAGCCCCCAAAAAATACTATATACTAGCTGGAGAAAAAAAACACTTTATGACATATTTCCACTGATTAATGAAACTCATCCTCCAAGGCTCATTCACCTTTGCTGGCACCAAATTGATCAGGCATTCCAAAAGGAGGTTTTGGGGGAGAGGATTTCATTCTGCATACAACCATGCATGGCTACTGTTACTAGATCTGCTAATGAAAGATAGCAGCAGATGGTATTCTCCAGGCAGATGCAAGAGAGCTATGCCTTCTCAGCTAATAAAACATATGCCAACTTGAAACCAGAAGCCCTGTGAAAATGTAAGTACAATCCTGAGCCTGAAATAATAAGCCTTCTGGATATTCAGAATATATCTGTTTTGACTGCACCAAAATTGCCACACAGCTTTTGTAGTGTACTGCCACTTCATCCGTGTCTAGAGCTGAGGTTGTGTCTACTTGCAGTCTCCCATATGGACATAGATCGTAAAAGTTTAGGTACATCCATGGGACCAAACTAAACAGGCCATCACTAGGTTGTAATGTTACACATTGTTTGGACTCTCCTGACACACTAGTAGTAACTAGTTTCATCCAGAAAATATTCAGGGATAATTTGGGGGTCCATCAGAGATGAAGAACTGCTCTCAGCAGGCAGAGGAGACCAAGCCACTCTGTTTTGGGAGGAAAGCGACAAGTAAGGAAAGGAGGGAAATTAACCATACAGAAAAAGCTGTGGTATGCCTTTTATCTGCAAAGTCAGATGACAGGATTTAATCCATCTATTTGCTAGAACAGATACAGCCTCTGAGATCTACCTTCCCGACTTTGACGAAGTACTTACAGTAAAAGTAAGAAAAAGATGAAAATTCAGCAGTATCACAATCTGCTTCCTTATAAATAAAATATTTGAAATCAAGTTAATCAAATGAGTACTCATATAACTCCACCAAAGGAAATAAATAAGAAGCAGATATGTGAAAAAGTTATAGAGTCTAGCCATTATTTAACTCCTGGATTCCAAATGTACCTTATTTTGATGCTCTGGTTCCGAGTCTCACATATTTTGGCTACTATCCTGTAAAAGGCAAGGCTTACAAAACAACCCATTGAAAATGAAACATGTGAGTTGGTTTATTGACTTTGAACAGATGGTTAAAAGGGACATCATGAAAACATTTAAATGCTCAAAAGAATATTGATTAAATGTAAACTAGACACTTTTGAAGTGTTTGTGTTGCCTAGACTCATTTTTTAGAGAACATAGAGAAAATAAATTCAAACAGAATATATATTTCATGGAAAGAGTGGAAAGCATTAAAATCAATTCAAGTAGAAGTAAGCACAAATAACTTACACGATATGGGAAACTCGATGACTTGGTGGAATTTAATAACAGTAAATTTGCTTACTGCCAGACACCACTCCCTGAAATCTAGTGCTCTGATCCAGAACATAAATTCTGCATGTGCAGTCAAATGGCAATAGTAAGAAGCCTAGATAGTGTGAAGAAAATTGTACAAATGTAGTTTTACAAAGAAAATATGAGGATTATGTGAGAGAGCAGAGAAGTGGCCTTTTCTGTGGTTCAAGAGGGATTTTTGACTATTCTGTTCTTTCTGTTCTCAATTCTTGTTGCTAATTTGTTTTGTTTATTTCTTTGTTCCCCAACCCCCCATTTACTTCATTGGTCTATCTAAATCTCTTGTATGTGAATGCCTCATGTATCTGACTACTTTCCATTTTGGAATAGCTCTGTGTCTTTCCCACAGAGTATCTGCAAATTGTTTCTTGAATTTATAATTTCTTTGTTTACTATTTACTTTTATTAATAGAGGAGAGGAGAGGAGAGGAGAGGAGAGGAGAGGAGAGGAGAGGAGAGGAGAGGAGAGGAGAGGAGAGGAGAGGAGAAGAGGAAAGGAAAGGAAAGGAAAGGAAAGGAAAGGAAAGGAAAGGAAAGGAAAGGAAAGGAAAGGAAAGGAAAGGAAAGGAAAGGAAAGGAAAGGAAAGGAAAGGAAAGGAAAGGAAAGGAAAGGAAAGGAAAGGAAAGGAAAGGGAACATATTATCAAAGTAATTCTAAGAAGCACAAAGAGAGAATTTTGTTCAGATACCTTGATTGGTATATGGTAAATGCAACTTTCTGATGGAGAAGAGCAAGTTAAATGTAGTTTACAAAGGAAACAAAACAAAACAAGCAACTGACAAAATACATTGCATCACCTTGTGGGGCATGTGGGGTGTGTGCAAGAAGTAGTGGGAAAGGATAGAAACTTACAGTTTCTGTATTCAATCCTGGATCACAAATAATCTGAAAACTGTTTAGAAATTAATTATGCTGGATTTGCATCTTCAAACTATTTACTATACAACAGCTGTAGGCTGTTACGTACACATGGGAATCCCTATGATAACCAAAGTAACTTATCATGCTCTGTCTTCAAGCTTCAGGTTTGATGTACTTCTTTAAATAACTGCAAAGTAGACCTGGATAATGAGGTTACTTGCACAGTTAAATTCCTTGCAGGCTTGCAGGGCCTCGGAGGCAGAGAGGTAAAAAATCATAACAATAAACAGTTATAGCTATGCAATCAATATGCTAAAAGGACTTCTGAGCTTGCTGTAACTGTCCATCACTTGGTGCAATGTAATTAAGACTGCTAAGATTCCACTGCCATTTGTTTTGGTCTAAGTTGTGTAAACTTGTATCTTCCATAGGGAACACCTCAAAATAATTTCAGTTAATATTTGGTATCACACTGCTTTGTGCTTCTTCTTTCCTATCAGTCTTTCACAGGGCCGTAAAAATCAGGATAAAACTTACACACTTGTCACCTGTGCAAAGTATAACTATCATGAAAAATGCAGAAACACCTTCTGGAGTGAGATTTCTTGGCTGTTATTACATGAGATACATATTTAAACGTACGCTTTAATCTATATGTGACTATTGAACATAGAATCATAGAATTGGAGGGGTTGGAAGGGATCTTTAGAGATCATATAGTCCAACCCAACTACGGAAGTAGGTTCTCCTAGATCAGGATGCATAAGAACATCATAGAATCGTTTGGGCTGGATAAGACCTTTAAGATCATCAAGTCTAGCCTTTGTCCTAGCCCGTTGAACCACCAGACCATTTCCCTAAGTACAACATCCACTCATTTCTTAAACACTTCCAGGGATGGTGACTCCACCACCTCCCTGGCCAGCCTGTTCCAATGCTTGGCAACCCTTTCAGTAAAGAAATTCCCCCTAATATCCAGCCTGAACCTCTCCTGGAGTGACTTGAGGCCACTTCCTCTTGTTCTATTGCTTGTCACTAGGGAGAATAGACCCACCGCCGCCTTGCTACAACTTCAGGTAGTTGTAGAGAGTGAGAAAGTCTCTGAGCCAGCCCTAGATCCCTCAACCATTTCTCATGAGACATGCTCCAAATCCTTTACTAGTTTGGTAGCCTGCCTCTGGATCCTCTCCAGCATCTCCATGACCTTCTTGTAGAGCCCAAAATTGGACCCAGTAGTCGAGGTGCAGCCTCACCAAAGCCAAGTAGAGAGCTATGATCACCTCCCTCCTCCTGCTGACAGCACTGTTCCTGATACAGGCCTTGATGCCATTGGCCCTCTTGGTCA
This sequence comes from Colius striatus, assembly GCF_028858725.1. Taxonomy (NCBI): domain Eukaryota; kingdom Metazoa; phylum Chordata; class Aves; order Coliiformes; family Coliidae; genus Colius; species Colius striatus. The sequence continues at coordinate 103,579,483 of NC_084759.1, read as the reverse complement.
CCCAGGCACACTGCTGTCTCCTGTTCAGCCACTGCCAATAACATTCCCAGGTGTGGGGACCACTGCCTGGTGGCTTTCCAGCCACTCCTCCCCAAGCCTGTAGAGATGCTGTAAGTTGTTGTGGCCAAAATGCAAGACCCCGTACTTGGCCTTATTGAAACTCATGAAATTAGCCTTGGCCCAGCAATCCAGCCTATATAGATCTCTCTGTGAAGCTTCCTTACCCTCAAGTAGATCAACACTTTCACCTAGCTTGGTGTCATCTGCAGACTTACTAAGGGTGCACTCTTTGCCCTCATCCAGATCATTAACAAAGACGTTAAACTGGAATAGTTCCAGTACTGAGCCCTGGGGGACACTACCTCATGACCAGCTACCAACATAATGCATTTCCAGAGGGAAGGGAGAAGTCACTGAGCCTCATACTTGGTCTTCTCCTGCTTACTGATTAGCATAATGTGCAGCTAATCAGACTTTTTTGTTAAAAGACACAAAAATCCAAAGAATTTCGACACATCCCAGGCTTAAGATTTACATTCCTTTAAAGTGAATGTGAAGTGATGTGCTGAGGCAGGGAATCTTGCACTACTTTCCAAAAATCTACCCTACACCAAGGTATTTACTGTCCAATGAGAGTGGTGCTGTATGACTATGGTGAGAGAAAGTGGAATGTCTTCTATAATTAACAGATAACTTTCCTTTGATAACATGCCAAGAAAATAATAACTTTGCTACAGTAAAATGTAAAACTCTGACAAAGGAGGTATCTATCTGTTTTCACAAGTCCCATGGTGATTAGTTTGGCCCTAATTAACAGTAGCTTTCCAAAGTAAGAGATAATTACTGACACACATAATGTAGATTTCTATAGCTAAAATAAGCAATAATGAATATTAACTTTGAAGCTTGCCAAACAGACTGCTTAGACTACAAAAAGTTAAAGAAGTACCTTAAATATAGCTGATAAATGAGATTCCTTTACTGTCCTCCACTTTCCATCACTGTTTAAGCACTATCACTTTTAATGCTTCAGGTCTAGAGCTTTGTCTCTTAAAGTCAGAGATTTATGGCAAGTGAGAAATGTCCATATTAAAAAGGTAAAAGGAGATTCAGATTATATCCTTTTTGGACCACTGTAATTAATAGCTGGATCTTCAGTTGTAACTAATTGAATGAAGGTCAGTGTGTTTCCATGGTAATGTCCTAGCCAAGCAATTTTACCCATTTTCCAGTCTACTGCCCCTTTGAATAACTGCAAGTTATAAAATGTTTTAATTGCAAGATTTGCAAATGATGCAACATCTGGGCTACAGATTTACATATAAAGAAAGAAGATTAATGGGATTATTAACATAAGTGTGTAAACCCTTGAAGTGCTGAACATAATTATGAAACATCGTCATTTTCACTGATCACCCATATGACGTGTTGGAAATCCACATAACTCATGAAGAAAATTGCAGATGTGTATTTTTCTTCCTCTATGCCACCAGTAATTAGAAGAAGTGTCATTATACAGCTGCCTTGGAATAATAAATATCTTTAGGCACTTCATCAAAACAACAACATCACTTTTTAACATGTAATATTGTCTCATTTGATTGAATTAGAAAATGAGTCATATTATTAATCTCTCAAAATTCTGGTTAACTATTTTGACCTCATTATACACCAGAAAACAGCAAGCAACCAACCATCCACTCGATGTATAAATAAATATATATTTTAAAATATAATTTGCTTCTTACTAATGAATTTAATACGATTTACTGAAAAAGCAGTCAACACATACAAGTGGTATTGTAACATCACGCAAGAATCATATAGTAGTTGTATAGGAATCGAAGGATCACAGAATGGTAGGGATTGGAAGTTTCCTCTAGAGATCATCTAGTGCAATTCTCCTGCTACAGCAGGTCCAACTAGATCAAGTCACATACAAATGTGTTCAGGTGGATTTTGAAAATCTCCAGAGGAGGAAATTCCACAATCACCCTGAGCAGTCTGTTCCAGGGTTCTGTCAATCTTACAGTAAAAAAACTTTTTCATTATGTTTAAGTGGAACTTTTGGTGTTCCAGCTTTGTCCATTACCCCTTGTCCTGTCACTGGAGACAACAAAAAAAAACACCACCTCATCCTACTAACATACACCTTTTAAATAGCTGTAAGTATTAATGACGTTTCCCTCAGTCTTCTCTAGGCTGAAAAACAACAAGAAAAAGAATAATAAGAAAAACAATAAGTATAATAAAATTATTTATTAAAAAGGAAGAAAACAAAAAAGAAACTTTGTATACACATTTAGGAAAAAAAAAAAGAATGACAATCTGTATACACAGTTAGAAATAGCAACTATGAAATTAAAGTATTTATATCCTGATGGATTGGCAAAAGTATAGGCTTGTACTCAGATTTTCCTCAGTATAGCAAAAAAAAGCCAAGAACTCCCTTGCCATGAAAGCTACAGATTCTGTTCCTTTGCAAATGCAGCATGAAAGCAGTTGTCCTTTTCTCAGAATGCAAGAGTGGTCATGTAAAAGGTACAGACTGCTACCAAAATATCTTAAGGGCAGTGGTAATTGTATGTCTCACCTACTTTCTTTCCCCATACCTCTTCAGTAATTGAAGGACTCTGGGCAAAATTTTCAACAGAAATTACATGATTTAGAAATCTGGCTCCTATTATTAGAAGTGGCTTAGATAATGAAATAATTCAATTTAGTTTCCTAAATAACTTCAATACTTTTTTATTCAGCAGTAAATTTAAAAGTAGAAAATTCAAGGCTCAGTTCTGCAATAGATTTAGTTTCTGGATATTATGAACTCAGATATATTTAAATTATGGTTGATGAAATTGTGTTGATAGGCAAAATTTATAGTCTGTACGAGATTTGTAATGAGGCTTACAATACACATTGGAAAGTACTGACACTAAAAGTATGGGGCCAAGAGCAATGTTTCTACCCAATTTAAAAATTAGGGCTTTTAAAATATTTTCCACACATATGATTTTGCATAAAATCCTTCTAATACCAACTCATCATAATGCAAAAGCTAGTCATTTATATTGAGACAAATTTAGAAATTTGAGGTGACCTCAGATTTATTATCATGAACTACACTTCTCTTGGTACAACTGAATGGCTTATAATCATTCTGTTCCCCACATCTGCAAAACAGACTCCTTTCATCCTCTGGATTAAAGGAGTAATTTCCTCTTCATCTATTTATTTGTCAAAAAATTCCAGATTAAAATAAATAACATATTTTCCTAGATTTTTAAAAGGAATAAATTTAAAACTTATGGACCCTACATAATAATGGATGTATTTGAAGTTTTCTGAAATGTCCACTCAAAACTATCCCACTTATGTAGATCTTAATGATAACTTTTGATGATTTCCCTGATTTCAGTATACTGGTATCATAATTGTTTTAATTAAATCCAGTGTATTTTTTCCCTCTGCATAGTCCTTAGTAACATAGGCAAACTATAATCATCAGTTGATGTTTATGTGAATATATACAAAGCTCAGGAAAAGAAATTAGTTGCAAATCAGGTGAAACTAATGTGATATCAATTAAACTAATAAAGATGAATGACAAATGTTAAGAGTAACTGTAAATTATTTCAATGCTGTTTAGCAACAAAATAATTGTCAAAAGATCTAGGAGCTGGATAATGTGATATAAAGAATCCTGTATGTATGCAGGATGCAGCAAGAAGAGTGTGGCCAGCAGGTGGAGCGATGTTCTGCTCCCCCTCTACTCTGTCCTGGTGAGGCCTCATCTGGAGTCCTGTTTCCAGTTCTGGGCTCCTCAGCTCAAGAGGGACAGGGAACTTCTAGAAAGAGTCCAGCACAAGGCCACCAAGATGATCAGGGGACTGGAGCATCTTGTTTATGAGGAAAGGCTGTGGGATCTAGGGCTGTTTAATCTAGAGAAGAGGAGACTGAGGGGGGATCTTATTAATATTTACAAGTATATAAACAGTGGATGTCAAGAGGCTGGGACATCCCTTTTTTCTACTGTATCTAAACAGGACAAGGGGTAATGGGATGAAGCTGGAACACAAAAAGTTCCACTTAAACATAAGAAAAAACTATTTCACTGTGAGAGTGACAGAGCAGTAGAATAGGCTGCACAGAGGGGTTGTGGAGTCTCCTTCCTTGGAGGTCTTCAAGACCCGTCCAGACATGTTCCTATGCCACCTGATCTAGGTGAACCTGCTTCTTCAGGGGGGTTGGACTAGATAATCTCTAAAGGTCTCTTCCAATCCCTACCACTCTATTATTCTATGCAGTTGTACTCATACAATGATGGACTGTGTAGTCATGAAAAGATCTATTATAGAACAAGTATATGCCTGTAAGCAGCCTCCACATAATCTAAACTTTTTTTTTTTAAACTTCATTTCTTTTGTCTCCCCAATTAGGTACTCAATTCAACTGGACAAAAAGTCTAAATGTTTTTGCTTCAAGTAGATTAAATGTATATCTAGAGACATAAATGTTCTTTGTTCTCTATTTAAAACTAAAAAAAAAAAAGTGGTATGCGTTTCAAAATCCCCAAAACTCACTTTGAATATGACCCAATAAGACACATTCTCTTCCACCTCAAAGAGCCAGACAGTATATGTCTCAGTAGACGTCACAAATGTGACAGATTGGAAAATAAAGAAATCAACAAAACAAAAAACATCCCAACAACAAAAGAAATCCAACTCCAACTCATGCTTTTTTACACTGTGCATCTCTGAGGGTGGTAAAGGAATGTATTGCTTCTTATACAGAACCCAAAAGCAAAATACAGACCATAATTATCTTGACAATTTAGTATTTTGCTAGATTTTTAAATAAAAAACTAGGAATCTGCTCAGAACCAAGAGTCCAGAACCTGTACTGATGTGTCTATAGTAAAGATAGAATCTTCTTACTGAGAAAATAATACATTCTCCTCTACCTACATCCTCCTGAATATGAGAATTTGGCAGGTCCTCTATCCTGGTAATTACCAAGTCAGAAATCATTATGGGATGTAATATTTTTTTAATAATCAAAAGACTTCCAAAATAAAACTAAAAATATAAGAAAGGAAGAGAAAATAAAAACATGATTAAAAATCTGCAGCATACAGAATGTAGTCCTACACTTCTATATTTTAAGTTTTTAATGCTTGTGGAATCATCTGAAAATATTGTTGTAGCATCTGAAGCTTGGAATCTGCTAATTGAAGCACCAAAATAAAGAGACACTCTGGAAGAAATGTGGCTTAAATAACTTTAGTCAACAGTTCCCACACACAAAACTTTATCTTATCAAAAATGAAGTTTGCTTGTTATCTTTATGTGACTGTATTGTAGGTTGTTTTACTAGTTTCAGTTAAATATAAAAAATTATGTGGGGATATGGGGCAGGGTGGAGTGTGGAAATTATGTATGCATGACACTGATGCTATTTAAATGGTATTTAAATACTCAAGCTTCTGGGTGTCTCATATTACTTTTCATGTTTTCTTGCAATGTTTTATTACAGGAATAATTAAAAAAAACCCCACATTATTCTCCCACTGGCATTTCTGGCCTCATCAAAAGTGTCATTTTCTTTTGCATAATAGATTGACTCACACTTCAAGTGTGAAGCAACACTTGAAATTATCCATGCACATACTGATACATGTCCATATGTTTTTCCATCATTTTTCAAACAATAAGACAAGGGGAAAAAATATAGCCAAGGAAACTTTCTAGAGTAATTCATACATGTGTATTCCAACAAAAGTTTGTTGTTATTTAATATCAGGAGATATTTGCAGCATCCAAAGGATATCTCCAAAATCATACTTAGCAGCATACTGTAACGTTTAAAAAAGTATGAAGTATAGAAAAAAGGGAAAGTAAATAATTTTGTTCTCTGTGCAATTTAGATTTTGAGTCCTTTCTGGTGTATTAAAAATTCGTGGTTGTGTGCTTCATACATCAATAGCATCAATTGGAAGTGACACAATAAAATCACAGAAGTTCAAACAAAAAAAAGGATAAAAATATCTACCCTGTAACCTACTACAGCATCTTCAGTGAAGAATTAGAGGCAGGCTGGCTTTAGCCTTCAATAGGAATGAAAAATAATGTCTATTTACATTACCTAATATCATGCTTGCTGGTTGTCTAATAGACAAGGTGTGATATTTAATGATTTAGCAGTAAACATATCAAAAAGGCAATTCCAACATTCATTTACCAAAGGAACAGCTGGCAGCACATTATCATGAAAAACACACTCAAAATGCATTTTATTTCTAACCAGGCTATTTCAAGAGAATAGAAACAATCCAAGATGAAATTAAATAGTAAGTTACAAGTTGAGAACATGGTCCATACATCAGTGTCCCGTGTATTAATTGGGAAAATTAATTTATTCTTTAGAGGCCCCACAACAGATTATAATGCTTCTTTAACCCCATTTCTCACCCTGGCTTCCTGGAAGAGAATTTGCTAATTACAGTTCTACAGCTTGGCTAACTTGCCACGAGGCCATGAGTGCTGGTTTTCAAAGGTACTGCAAGCAAAGCCATCAGTGAGCAGCTTAAGACACATACTTCCACTCAAGGCAGGTTGGAGGAAACTCTGCTCCAGCCATATACAGGTTTGAAGGCAGTACAGCTGCCCCAATCCCTCTTCCCTTCCAGTGCCTGCAGCAGGCCCAGCACCACTCTCCTTAGGGCCTTGGCACCAAGACAAGGGGGAAGTGATCCTTTAGTATGTTTTTAAACTCCAGCTACAACCCTTCCTTTACTGCCTCAACCAAGCTTCTGGCTGTGCAGTATCTCCTCTTATGACTTCAATCTCTAAGGTACTGATGCCAGTAAAATTCAAATTTCACCTATGATGGCATATAAATCTCATAAAGAAGCATGTGCTTCATATTCTGTGTAATTGTACACTGTGTAGGAGAAAAATTGCTGCAGGAGATAGCAATCCTTTCATAAAAATGTGAGTCACCGCAAAATTAGAAAAAATATTTGGCATTATTTTGAGGGTAGTATAGACCAGAAGTTAGAAGGACTTGAGGTGAGAAGGAATCACAGTGTTTGAAGATTAGAAATAGAAATAGCTGTGGAAAAAAAATCTTTACCTGAAAAGATTGCCTAAAGCAAGAATGCTGATTCAGGAGATTTTTTTATGTCTTCCAGCAGTTTGTCCATTTCCATACAGTTATTTCCCAAGGAAAGAAACAGCTACCACCAAAGCTATAGGTGAAAAGGTTCATATCTTGCAGCTGAAAAAAATTCACCATGAATCCAACATATGGGAGCCTGCTCTGGTGTGCAGTCATGAATGCTGACACACACACAAAAAAGGAAATAATAAAATACGCATGTGACTTTTGTAGTCACACTAGGATGGACAGCAGCAATATCCTCTGAACTGCTGACTGAAAAGGAATTATGAAATCTTTCTGAAAAATGCTTGCTCTTTATATTTAAGACTTATTGTATCTCATCTGAATAGTCATTTACTGGAAAACTGTCAGCTTTGATTCAAGATTTTCCAGAAACCTACTGAGAATAGGTCATGTAGATTATAGGCATTAAAAAAAAGAAATCCACAAAGGAAACTGAAAAACAGATGTCCGGTGCATCACAAGATTACAATGAGTGTTGTCTTTGTACTCTGAAAATGGCCTATATGTGTATAATAGTATCTTACTTACAGAAAACAATAAAAAACACTCAATAAAAACAGATCAAGAAAGGAGATGGTACGGATCTCATTTTTACAGATAAGAAAAACGTTGTGAACTCTAACTTTGGCCACAAAATACTGGCCTTTCTGTGACCTAAGCTATAGGTGTTCAAAATACACTTTTCTACAATGACACATGATTTCTATGCTGAGGACAATAGCAATTTTTATAACTCTTTTGGAAGAAACATGTAAGTCATGAAAAATCTGTCCAGAATTTCAAGTAAAAAATCCCTGACATATAAATAATCTATTAATCCTCTAGATTTTAAATTTAAGAATTTAAAACTATCATTTACTGAACTGTTAGATTTTTCACCCAAGTGGTGTGACACAGACTATATTTATGCCTGGATTGTCATATCTGCTTCAATCTTCTGTTCTAAAACTGGTTTTACTTTCACCAGGATTGCAAACCTATGATGAAACTGTACAGCACTTGATTTTGGTCTGTGGTGTGATATCATTTCTCTTTGTGTGTATCAGTACACATGCAGCTGTATGTTCATGCTTCTGTGCGGATACTTGCATGCATGCCAGGTGAAGGATTTTCTCTATATAACTAGTTTGTTACATGTGTAAATGAAGTATTGATGTATGTTGCACTTTAACAAGAAACGTACAGACACATCTGTAAGATCAGCATAAGAATGTCAGTGCAGTGTACTGTCTCCCACAACAGATGATACAGAGGAAACAGTTATCCATTATTAAACAGTAGTCTAGATTTTTTTTTTAAATCAACGAAGGCATCTAAAAGAGGGCAAGTAAATTGACCTTGTGCCTCTGGAACTGCTTATTTATCCCCGTTGACTAGAAGAGAACTTAAATAATCAGCTGAGATATAGACATCCATGTTGTAGACCTACAAAAATTAGGTAAGAGGAATCCCACCCAAGACCCTTACATAGAGTCAGCTTTATTATACACATTTTCTACTCCACAGTGTATATTAAAGTTTGGTCATACTCCTTTCCCTAAGGTAGAGTGCAAAATTAGTTTGTTTTAAATCCCTAGTGAGATTTCAGTTACAAGTAATTACAGTTCGCATTACAATCTCATAAATTATAATGAACTTTGAAGGCAGAATAAAATTAAGGAATACTGTGAATGCAGTAATTAGAAAGTTTGTAAATTTTATGACATGGAAAAGAGAATACGGGACATAGTGTGGCATTGGGAGTTCAAAACATTGAAACATCCCAGACTACTTTTTGGGGAGGAGGAGAGAAAAAAGATGTGTTTCTAATTCTCATGTCATGCAGTTCTGAACATATGACTATACCTGGACAATACAATGTAGTACTCTTCTATAACAGATAATTTATTATTACAAAATATCTAGGGTAGCAGTACTTGTCAAAAATGCCTAGAGTGGAATTTATTTGTTCTGGTTTGTGTGTGGTTTTGGATTTTCGGTCTTGGTTGGTTTGGTTTTTTTTTAAAGGATTACTCAGAAGCACTTTTGATGAGTCCGCAATATTGCCACATGGGAGATCACTAGGGTTACCTTTAGTTGAAGATATTTCTGCACTCATGTGCAGTGGTGTATAATACTTTATTTCTGCAAAGATTATGTTCTCAAAGCATTTTCTTCAGTTAAAGATTCTTTATTCCTTTTCTGAATAAGACCTCACTCTTGAAAGGGGTCTTAGGGCCTTTCATTGTATGTAATTATATTTACTATCTGCTCTACTTCCTCTACTCTTTCTCAAATACAATTTTAGTTACTGTTACTTGACAGCTTATCTTCATAATTCTCTTCCAATGTGGATTACAACACTTCAATTTTTATATATTTTCAGTTACATTTGAAGATACATTTGAGATGGTGGTGAGCATCATTGCTTATGTTCCTCTTCATCTTCAAATACTGTACTAAGAGAGAAAAAATTTCTCTGAAGTTCTTTTCTTGCTACCTACTTAGAAGCATAGAACACCTTCATTCAAGAGTTATCTCCAAAATAAGAACGCGTATCTCACTCCTACGCCTCTATTACAGTTCTTCAGACTCACTCATTTCATACCTGGAGACAACTGATGGAATAACTGTCTCCATGGCAAAAATCTCCATTAGCTATTACAATTAAAGTTTACTGAGCAGATTTAGGATCATCAAGAAGAATCAGCTTCCAATTGAAAATAAGTACACTTACAAGCCTCACAGCTTTGTTTGACATCTATTTTCTAATTTAGAAAACAGATACTGCAACTTCTATGATAGGGTTGAAGAAAAGCTACTGTTGACCTTAATGGTAAAGAACAGAGGAAATGTGTTGTTAGCAAAAGGAAGAGTGAACTGTGTCATATGTAGGTTTTAATATTTAATGAATCTATTTGGCTGCAATCCATTAAGTGACAATTTAATTATATGACAAAAAAGTTTGATAAATAATATTGTGGTATGACATCTAATTCATTATTTAACAAAAAAATCAATACTTCCATAAATCATATTTCTATACACACACATACACACACACACACACACAGGCTGTTTATTTTCTGGTCAGGACAAGTTCAAATTGAAGTTTAATCACACTTAGATGGGAACAAATTTTATTTACTTTTTAAAAACTATTATATTAGAAATGATTGCTGCTAGACACTTTTCATCTGATAGCTTCCTGAAAGTGTTGTACAACTAGAAGAACTATCTTTTATATTTAACAGACAAAGAAGAAATGTCCAACTCCATTATTCTTAATCACAAAAAAATCTGCTGTTTGAGTCAATGAGATCACTGATGCGAGTGGTAAGGCAGTCTTACATGTTTTCAGGATCAGTTCTGAAGTTTAGATACAACATTACAATCAGTAACAGGTAACAAAGGAAGTCCCCCTTAAGGAAGAACCGTGGTAACGATTTACAGTAAAGGACTGCTTTTTTTCCCTCTACAAACCATACAGTGTCAGGAGAGTTGCCCCTGTGGCATATCAAAATTTTCACATAAGAAAATAAAGAGATCAAAGAAGTCAGTCAGGTGAAGCAGAACTGGAAGATCAGGCACATGGCAAGATAGAAGCAGATTCTCCACAGAGTGCAGTGAAGTCCAAAGACCTGCATTCAGGGATTAAGAGTAGGTGGAAACGAGTAAAGAGAGCATGTAAAAGGACATGAAGGGTGAGGCATGTGACACAAAACAGTCCTAATTCAATTTAGCAAAATGATAGCCTTAATATTTAGGCCCAATTTTGCTAGGTTGCTCTACCTAGTTGTCCATTCTACTATTTATGTCAAGTTTGATGTCTAGTTTGATGATTATGGAATGAAATTTTTGTTTCATTCTGACAGCATTATAACTTTTTTTTTTCCCAAATGTACTTGTTATCTAGCACTTGGCTAGGGAGTTCATTCTCCCCTCTTGAAATTATGCAGTTATTTTTTCATTATGTTGTGGTTTTGCTTTGGCTGCCTGGAGTTACAGAATGCCATTCAGTGTTTAGAGTTTGTTTGGTTTTTTTCTATGGAAGACTGAGGAATTTCCGTGAGTACACACAAAAAACCAAATTGATGAACAAATCTCTCTTCTCCTGGAGTTTTCTGAAGCTATTCATGTTACAAATCTAAATATATATAAATGTACACTTATATTTACATACATCTGAACAAGCAAAGTTTTAAATACCAGAGAAGAAAAATAGAGCACTCATTATTCCTTGGTGCACAAATTCTGAATTTGATATTTAGTTACTCTTCTGAAGACTGGAAACTCTGGAAAGAGAATCTTGCTGTTGAAAGTACAATTCATCTCACTCACAAACGTATAACCTGATTAAGTCTTTTCTCCACTTTCATGAATTATCCATAAAGACATATACATTTGGAATTACTAAGTTCCTTTTGTAGGATGGTATATCACATTAGACTTAAAGTAGTCCATCTGGAGGGCTACCTTAGTACTGTGATGATTCTGAACTACTGCAGCAGGGGTTACTCCTACCTTGACAAAGATATTAATTTGGCTGAGTGGCTGCAGTTTACTGCAGGCCTATTTGCTTGAACTACACACAAAAATGCTACAGCAATGCCTGCTTCTAATTAGAGTCACTGCTTTATCCCATTGTATTTACATCTCCTCTACTGACAAAAACAAAGGAGGTGTGTAATGCCATGGAATGGAATAACCCTCCTCTAGTTTGTGGTAGTCACTTTAAATGCAAGTTACATTGTGGTTACAGTCAAATAAAGGTCAAATAAAATAACTTGATTTTTTTTTCCTTTTTTAGTTGATTACAAACAGACAAGGAAAACAATTTCTGACATATACTTAAGTTGCTAGGCTTTTCTATTTAACAGAATCATACAATGATGGCAGCACAGCCTTCTGGTGAATCAGCCAGTCCTCCCAGTTTGGTGTCATCAGGGAACTTGCTGAGGGTACACTCTGTGCCTTCATCCAGGTCATCAATGAAGATGTTGAACAAGACTGGCCCATCCCGGTGGAACTCCACTGGCCACAGCCTTCCAACTCAATTCTGTGCCATTGATCACCACCCTCTGGGCTCTGTCATTCAGTCAGCTTTTGGTCCACCTCACTATCCACTCATCCAAGCCACACTGAGCTTTCTGATGAGGATGTTATGGGAGATGGTTGTTGAACTCAAGGTAGATGGCATCCACTACTCTCCCATCATCTAGCCAGCCATTTATGCACTCATAGAAGGCTATTAGCCTTTGTAGAAGGCCTCATCCACTTTCTCCTCCTGATCAGGTGGCCTGTAACAAACTCCCACAACAGCATCACCTATATTACCATGCCCCTTAATTTTCACCCACATTCAACCTGCCCCTCATCCCCACCAAGGCAGAACTCAATGCACTCTAATTGCTCCCTCACATAGAGAGCAATTTCACCTCCTTGCCTGGTTGGTCTGTCTTTTCTAAACAATAGACAGCCCTCCATGGCTGTGCTCCAGTCATGTGAGCTGTCCCACCATGTCTCAGTGACTGCAATGAGCTCATAGCCCCGGATCTGCATCCATATCTCCAGTTCCTCCTGCTTATTCCCTAGGCTGTTTGCGTTGGCATAGAGGCAACACAGGGGCTCACTCAAATATACAGATTTCCCTGGATGGATGCAAGAGGATCCTCCCTGATTTGATACTCCCTCAGGGTAGTCAGCCTCCTGCATCTCAACTTGGTGTGTAGCTGAGGAACATTCATCATTGCATTTCTGGCCCTGCCCTGTTTCCCTGTTAGATGGTTTGGCTTCCTCTTTGCCATTTCTCCCCCCACCCCTCAAGTCCTTTAGTTTAAAGCCCTCTTAAGTTGGCCAGCCTATTCCCAAATATTCCAATGACCTTGTGACAGAGGTGTATTCCATCCTACCCTATCAAATTACAGTCCTCGAGGAAGGTCCCATTGTCATAAAAACCAAAACCTTCTCAGCAGCACCAACCTCTTAGCCAGGAATTAACTTATGTAATTAATGTTGTATTTCAATTACAATATTTATATTTGGAAATGTAAAAGTATTTCAAGTTTATACAGATTTGTTTACTGATTTTTTTAAAAAAATATTTTCAGAATATTCAGACATAAGGCCTTGTGGTTTAGCGTCTTTATTTTTAATTGAGCAATATTTTTTTTCAGTTTTCTCCTGAATTCCCTTTAAAAGCTTAGAATGTTTTAAATAACAGAATAAAGAATCAAGTGAAAGTTTATTGCAGTGAAATATTTACTCCACTAAGCATACTTTTAACTTTTCATAATCACTGTTTTTCTTCTGTTTGTAAACAGCTTGCTTTGGTTATTTCCTTGTTTATTCACTACCTAATCTTGATCAGCTAGATTGTATAGTTCCTAGTATCTGGCTGCACATCTATAGTTTAATTAGAAAACCAAAAATGATCTGGATGCAAAAGCAGTATCAGTTTGCCATTGAAATTATATCTGACCATCCATAATTTAAAAGTTTTAATCTCTCTTCCATTAAAATGAAATATATAGGAAAGCTGCTTTTACTTGTAAACAAATTGTCCTACATGCATGATACTCCCAACATGAGTATGTTTCTGCTTCTTCTCCACTCTTCTGAATGATATAAGATGTTGTGCATGCTAGTGAAAACCTATTTCACTGAAATATAAAATTTAAACATATAAAGTATGGGTTTGCTGTATTTCTGTGTCTTTGGAAACGACTATTTTGAAACTCATATTGGGGAGCATATTGTAAGAAGTCACACATCACATTTGTAACATCCCCACAGGTGTGTTATATCGCATATATAACTGGATACGCTTCAATAACATATTTCACACGGGTAGAAGCCATTTCCTTTTGCACCTTCTCTTGCTCGAAGTAATTATCAACAAACGCCCTAACAGTCTTCTGCACATGTACTATGACAATAAAAATTAAATTAATTAGCACCTGGATAACTAATGATGAATTCCCACCTTAGAACGATGGCACAGCTGCACTGCATTCTTTAAGAGAGACAGCAGTGGTTTTCCTGCAATCCAAGTGTTAGTGGTTGATGAAGCAAGAGGAAAGATAATGACTGTCATCAGACTGCTTACCCAAATAACAAATGGCATTACTACAGGCACCACATTTTTTTTTAGGCTAGGAGTGAAAGCATTTTGAACTATCCACTCCATGAAAGGGAAAGACAAGGTCAAGAGTCATGTTCTTCCATATACCTCCACTACTAGTCACCCAAGTTACATTTCAGAGATAAATGACCCTGGCAACATAAATTTGGTAAGAAAAAGAAAAAAAGAAAAAAGGCAAAACATTAAACACACTGCTAGATCTTTCAAGAACTGAAATGTCAAATAAAAAATTCTGAAGTCTCTTTCCCAGAGAAGAAATTGATCTGACAACATAAGCTTCACAAGTCAATCAATATTCTCAATACCAAAAATATTTACTGAATTGAGCACACAGAGCTACTAGAGCTTTGTACCTACTTCTGAAAGTGAGTTGAGCCACACACAAATTCTAATCTCACTGACATACATAAAGACCCATATAGACACAAAGGCCTAAATATGATTTCTGTGAAAATCACAAGTGATGTTAACCCACAGGGTATGCCTGTAAATCCATTAAGTGAAGGCTAACTCTCCTCTGAGTAGTGTACTACCCATCCTAATAGTATAGGTGATCTGTGAAGAGAACTGCTACTTTAAGAAATGTTATGTGAAGATTATCTACTGCTCCTGTTCAGGAATGTATACTTTTCTGGCTTTGGCTATGGGACCTGTTGATCTTCTCTGAATACATGTCAATCAGTCTATCTGGGTTTGCCTTCCCTCTCTCCCTAGACGATATGATTGACATCCTATCCTTACCTCAGATTTGAACAATCTGTGGTAATTTTGCATTACACTAAATACACATAGATCCAGAGATCATTAATGTCTAATGAAGATTGGTATTAAAATGACATTGGACAAATAGTAACTAGAAATAAAATATCAGAGCATCTATAACAACTTGTCTACTGACTTCAAACTGTGTGTCTGTCAAGTGACCCTTAAGATACTGTTCTCTTTCTAAAGAGCCTTAACTCTCTGAGAGACAGAATCTGGGTAAACAGCATGAGGGAAATTATTGTTTCCTTGCACTGGAAGGTAATAAAGTCTATAGTCTCAAATCTGATTCTAACAAAATGTTGAGCATGCCTTTCTCCACCTGTGATAGCACAGGCAACTGTAGCATAGCACAAATTTTTTAATCACTGTTTTTGCATGTTGCATTTCTAGATGACTTAATCTCTTTACCACATTTTTTCTTAATTTTATAGAAATGTACATTTTCATTCTTAAAAGAAATCTCTGACTTTTGCATTGTAATTTTTTGCTTTTATTTATAACCACTGAATATCTTTCCCTTGCTAGTTAAAAGATACTATAAATCTTGTCTGGCTGCTCCTATGCAGAGAGATAATGCAGTACTTTAATATGAAGCGCTGATCAATCAGAGGTCAACTATTACAGTAATCTATCAGATCTATAACTGGTTAAGGAAACAGTTTCGTTGAAAACATTCAATGTTTAGCATGTGAATGTGAATATTCCTTTATATTCTGAATGGACGACCTGAGTGCATTTCATTATTTCCTAAACTAAATATTTATTGTGTTTAATTTGGTTAAGAGGCATATTTGTTTTTGAAAACAATCTGTGATCATAAATACACTGTAAATTTAGCAAAGCAAAAATTGTTGGTTTTCATCAGTTCTGTGTCTATAAGATGGGGCTAAGATGCATTATCTCTCAAAAAAATAGATAATATACTTCAAAGTATTGGAAAAATAGATATATATTTAAATGTACTAGTGTCTCCATCTTCGGATGCTGTGGTGGTGAGGAAATAACATAAAAATAAAAGCAACAGGTACATTTCAATGCTGTTCAAAGGCAGTAACTCAAAACTGTAGCTCATGTTTGATACTTCTTTTAAGATTGGTGCTCAGCAAATCCATATCATAGACAGTAATAAAATGATATTGGATTTGTTTCTGTTTCTTTTTTAAGGACTGAGGATATAGATCTATTTTACAAGAGTTAACATTTTATTGGCTCATATATTATATGTCCCTTAGTGCCTTGCTCTTAATTCTTCAGCATGCCTTGCCATAAGAAATAGTTGGGAAATAGCATTTGGAAACATTTTTTGTGTCACAAAAATTTATTAATAATGAAATAAAATATAATACTAATTAAAATTTTGCTTATGATGATAGGACATTTTATTTTGGTAATTTCTTTTAGACCATTATAGCAAGATTAGAAATAGTGAAAGAAACAGTGTTTCAATTAACTTTATTGAGATTGCAAAGGACACTAGATATTTAATTTGGGATTTAAGTCTTCTATGTGCAACTGACAAGCTGACCAATATGAAGGCCTTTCATGAAAATTACTGTATGTATCAAATTTTAAATTATTCATGTGAAGAAATGGAGTGATCAACAAAACCACTGGATAATTAATGAAGCTGTCATCTTGACAAGACTATTAATAAGCTTCTCCTTGATAAATCAGTAGTTCTGCTATAATCATAAAAGAAATTCTACTGTATGTTTACAAGCTAGTAGAAGTATCAAAACTTCAAAGCAGTTGCTTGGGTTTTGCTGATAGTTCAATGATTATACATGATTTCAAATAATTGGTTACTAAATCAGTAGGTAGTTAGTATGGATCTGAATTTAACAAACAAAAACACAGTGAAATGTATGTGGAATTTTTTTCCCTGATAATATTTTAGGAAAAATGCTAAGAAGAAGAATAAGAAGCACCAGCAGCAGTATTAAGATGCTTATATCTACTAAATCTAGTACTACTGTAATGGGAAAATGATCTGTGAGTTTCTTATTCTTTAATATATGTTTCTGCTTGTTTAATCATACAGCATCGCAGTAAGAATGCTATACTGGATAGGTGAAGACAAAGGACATTAGCATAAGGCTACGGGAAGTCAGATACCGCAATACAACCCCATCAGATCTCATCTCTATATCACTCCAACATTCCCCATCTCTACTTCTGTTTGCAATATCTTAAATTTCCTTCAAATCATTTGAAGAATATGCCATGAAAAATAGTTTGGCCCTGTAGGATGAATCTTAACAGACATGAGCGACTGAGACTTTATGTAAAAAAATGCCATCTTCTTATCAGTATCTAATGAGAGCAGAAGCAGCTGAAAAACAACAAAACGGTGTTGGATCTTTCCAGATGCATGAACATTGGTGACGGAAGAGCCTTATGTTTACTTTCCTGTCTTAGTGTATGAATTGAATGAGGGAAGATGATTTCTCTGTAATATTAAATACATTCACTTAAAAATTTATATAAAAAAGAGGCTTTCACAGCGATGGAGCAGATCAAAGAAAGACAGAAACCTGCTAGAAAATTGGCTAATAAACCTCCATAGGATTTGTTTGGTTTGTGTGTGTTAGCAAAAGCTGTGTACATTTACTTGGCAAATGTCTAGTATCTATGCTTCCTCAGAGTTCCTGGAACAAATACCTGTTGAAAATCCAAACTTCTCTCTCTCAAAAAAAAAAAAAAAGATGCACACCACCTTATCATTCAGATTTTGCCTTCTCTAGTGTTTTTTTTCTTTCCTATATTCATAGAGTAATATCATGATATGATTTGTGGTTCTGCTTTTGTAATAGTCTATGCAACATATATACCTGGCTAATTTCAACTGTTAACATTATAGTAAGAACCATTTCTATGAAGAAGTTAGGTTATCATCTTGTTTTGTCAATATACTGAAACAAAAGACCTCAAAAGTGTTTGTTGCATCATTCCAAGCTGTAAATCGCAAGTAGGACTGGGCAATTTGGTAGCATACGTGGAATGTATTGTACAGTTCTTCCCCATTCCTTGGCAAACTGCTCTTTTTTCACTCTCAAACTATGTTAGGAGTTTCTCATACACACAGGGAGCAGTATGTATTTCTTAGTCACATACTTCATGCTTAACCATACTAGAATGGCTGTCTGCCCCTCTGTAACTCCAGACCACCTGGGTTAGGCTGATAGGGCACTTGGTCACTGCAGAAGCACAAGGCAGCCTGCGCTCCTTCTGAAGATCAGGTGGCCACACAGCATTACTGAGAAGAAACTTCTTCCTGGAGAACTGTGCTCTGGGGTTGGCAGCAGCCTGCGAGGCTCAGCACACCCTTCTGTTTCTGACCACTGGCATAGTGAAGCTGACAACAGCACTTTTCTTTGTTAAAAGGCTGGTATGGCAGGAAGAAAGCACTGGCTGCCTCCTTCCCTTGCTGGTTTCACTCAGTCACACTGTGCTTCTTGGTATTTGCCTCTGGGAACAGAAATACAGGTGCAGCTCAGAGCAGCTCTGACTTTGGAGGACAAAGCAATGACCACTTTGGGTGCACAGGGCTGATAAACGCTTGCAGAAACTCACACCTTGCCCTTTTCAGTAGAGTGACAATACACAGGACTGAAACAATACAGCAGCGGATCAAGCTCTCTTTAAACAATAAAGGAAAAAAAATAAGAAATTGTCTCAATATTCTATTAATTGACTGTGAGCACATATTTTCACACAAAATCTAAAAACCATAAACCCTTTGGGCATTAGTATTTCCATTTTGGTAATGCAGACATTTGTTGTTATAGAAAGGAGGGTTTGGAGAGGAAAAACAGCATTCTCCAAACATTTTCCAAGACAAAAAAAACCCTAAAACTTTGCAACCTTTTGTTTAAAGATAACTTGTTAAAAATTCAGCTTTATGTGTTTCTCGTTGGGAAAAGTTGTGCCAAGATTTTTAACTCCTTACATTAAACCACCTAAGATCACTACAGGCATTCCAGACTCTCTCTGTGCTGTCCCAGGAACATCTGCTACTTTCTTCTGGGTAAAAATATGTTGTTTGTAACTTCTCTTCTGTCTACCCAAAGGCAGTGATAGTTTTCCATTCCCTTTTAACTCTTATGTGTCTAGTTTCATGGCCTTGTCTAGTTCACACCAATAGCTGCACCATACTGTGCTCCCTAAATGTGTGAGCAGTTGCAGACCTCCATTGATCTAAGTGTGGTTTATTGATTTTTTGCACAGTACAATAATAGGCAGACTTTTTCAAGATTCACACAGAAAATTCATAGCTTGCTACACAGAGGGGAATTCCAAACCCTTTCCAGGTGCTTTTGGAAACTGAAGAAAAATCTGCTTCTAACTGAGGAGCAAAGGAATAGGAAGATTGCACATACATACCAGGATCTCTGTGCCAAATCCCTCATAATGCTTTGGGAATTGGGGTGGGAGCACACAAACATTTAGCTTCCTACCTGGGAAGCTCACTGCCATGTACAGATTAACAGCCATGACCCCACCATACTGAAAAGAAGTAATGCAGGGAAACTTCATTGCTGCTTTATGGAGAGGATGCTCTTCTTCAGATTATCAGCTCAGTTTCTATTCCTGCTACAGGATATGAGTTTTGTTCTTTGAAATGAGCCTATTAGTAGACTTGAAAGTGACATTGTTTGGTTTTTTTTAACGATACTATAAAAATACTGTTGGGTACATGCATTTTTGACACTTATTCTTCTAACCTAAAAATGCAAATACACTATAAGGTATTTAGAGGGAGTTAATAAAATCTTAGCAACATCATCATGTTGGTTCTTCCTCATGGTACCACGTCATCTCTTTGCAATTGAGAAACAAAGTACCTTTTCCTTGAGTATTTCTTTATTTGTGAAAACATATTCTAAGCATGTATGTTAAATGTGACAACTTGGCACTGCATTGGAAAATCTGATTCCATATCATTTGGATCCAAGATTTCACATCATTTTATGCATCACTCTTACAAAATGCCAATGGCAGTGTTTTCATCAAGTGAGAATGAATGATATGCTGGGAGACAGACGGCAGAGAATGAATAGCTGGCTGATTTTTTGAAGGTAGATTGTAGGAATTAGAGTGTAGTGTTTGTGTTTTTACAAAGTGCAGAGTGCTAACAAAACTTGCCATTTCAAGTTCTCTTTATTTCTTATACAAAATAATAGTATCCTGATTGCCATGAGACAGCACACTAACGTATGAAAATGCTGTAGCAGCTGTGGTGGCAACAAATGTCATTTCTGTGCATACGCCGAGATTTTTCTCATGAGACTCTTAAACATATGCAATGAAGCATTCAACACACACAGTTAATATGTAACAGTAATTCCTGCATGTGTTTGTGTACTATATTGGCAATGTCTAAAATGACTGCTAGTTTTTACAAATAAAAGATAGGTATGAAAACTTCCTGCTAGGATTTCTGTATCTCAATCAAAACGGAGTGATTTTGCTTTTATAGTCATTGCTCGGCATTCCTTATGGAGGAAGTAATTAATACAACGAGGCAGGAGGAGGACTGTCTCATGGGATTCGCAATCCTTTTGTAACTTGATTCAATTATTTTTCTTCTAGCTATAATTCTTCAGTAAAGGCTCCACCTTCTCTACTTTGTGTTTTTACTAAATTAAAAAAAAAATTAAAAGACACAAAAGAATGAAGTAGAATGACAATCACAGTGTGACTGTAAACTTTAAGTTGAAAATTTGTCCTTCTGTGTGCTAAGTCAATTGCTGCTGGAAAAGGGCAGCTGATCCTAGACATTATTCTGCAAGCTCTGTTTTTATGTTACTTTGCTGGAACACGTGCTAGTGAGATGGATGATTAAAATCTTACAAACCCTAGTGCTCTCCCTAGACTCAAACTCTGCTTTTGTTCTTCAGCTTTCAGAACAAAACTGAAACAGTTGTGAGAGAAAGAGCACGTGCTGAGTGCCACCCTCTCTTAAACAGGTGAAAGCAAGGATGAGGGGTAACCACATGGGTCACAGCTCAAGGTAAGACACACAATATCTCAAGGAGTAACCATATCACTAATCTCAGGATTTGGCTCTAGCACCACAGGTTTTTAATTGCTTTTTAGAAATAGAATGGTTACCTCTGCTCTCTGCTAAACTAATTTGTGATTAAAAAAGAAAGCCAGATCCAGCATTTAAAATGAAAAATAATTCAATATGTCTTCCTTTTTTTGTTTTGTCCTTATGTTGAGGTTTTATTGTTTACAGCCATATTCTTGTGCCTGCAACTTTACTGATCCCACCACACTCAGAGTTAAGACTGAGCCTGTAATCCATTGAACATCAGCTGATTTTAAAACAGGTAGAAAATTGTCACTGTCTTTAGTTTACGTGTCACTATACATTTCAATCTAGTTTGCATCCAAGATCAAATCTATTTCATTGTCTTAAATAATTTAATAGTATTCTTCTCCTGCTTTTTTTTTTTAAGAGAACAAAGAACAAGCATTCAAACTCGGCAATTGTAAAAAAACCTCCTAAAATACTTCTCCTGTACAAAGGAGTAGGTAAGTAACTGCTAGACCTAAAAATTTAAATTTATTGAAGTTTCATTAAAATCTACAGATAAGTACTTATCATGTTGAATTGGTGTCAACTCATTCATACCACAAAGGATGCAGACACCTCAATCACACTTCTATAGATATGCATATTTCATACAAATGAAAAAAACAGATATTGATATCAAACAAATAAATGTGGATGGTCATGACTCAGAAAACAGTAGCTAAGTGTCTTCATAAGCTGCTTTAATATTTGGCAATAATCTTGCAACTAGGCCCACACGTGAGAATCACCAAAACAGGGAAGGCTCTGAGCAAAGTCACATGAAAGCTTGTTCATTGCTGGCTGGTTCAATCTGTAAGGCTTAAGTTTTCAGTGGTAAAATCACAGTGGATACCATTATTATAGCCACAATTATTTAATAAAAAAATATACTTTCCTTATCTAGAATGTCTGCCAACCATCTGTGAATTGATGGGGGCTACTGAGAAAAAAAGAAGGAAAACTCAGCTCTCTATGAAGCCCATTTTAAAAGGCCATAAAAATAATAGGGCGAGTTTTGATTCTGTCTGACTTTTGCAGCTTGAAAAGCCTTGGTTTCAGTGGAGCTGCACTGATTTTCATCAGCTATGCATCCATTCCTTAGTATATACAAAACTTCTGTTATTTATCTGCCTTTCTGTCTTTTACAGCTGAAACACTTTATAAAAGCCACAACAAATTCCAAATCAAAGACATCTTGCTGAAGCCACTGAACATGCAATTACTACTTTACCCTGAATATATTGATCTTTAAAAATACAAATGCTATTATTAAATTTTACAATAAGTCTGGATTTGTATAACCATATATCTGCCCAGAAAGATTTTTTAAATTTTTTTTTATTATTTGAAGATGAGTCATAGTTACAAAGGAGTACTCAATAAAGTCTGGAATTTTACCCATGCATTTTGGGGGGTTTAGTGGGCAGATATGGAATAAAATCATATTCCCTTTTGGCACTTCAGCCTTGGAAGAAAATAAAACATTTCAACATATGAATGCCAAAACAAACAGCACAACCAAAACTGATACTGGTTTTGTAATCATTCTGTGTATTTTATTGGCATGCTGCATTTCCAAGGGGTTTGTGAGGAATGCAACTGAAGGACAACTGAGCTCTGTCTATGAAAAATCAATTATTTTGATCGGATTTTTAAAAGGCATTTCAATAGGGTACCATTGCACATCACTTATGAGGCTTTAAATTCACTGGAGCACAACATTTCCCATTTATCAATTCAGAAACATATCTTAGGACTGCAGAAAAATATTTTGCAGCATATGCAACCACAGTTTTCATCTGGGAGAAAGTAGATCACTGATCTGATTCACAGCCATCTCCTTGGAATGGTTCTCCAAGCCTGCACATCACCTGGAGCTTACATGAGCTCCCAGAACAGGGTCATAATTACGAGTACACATGCATAAGTGATAATTGTCCCGTCAGCAACACCACTGAAACAATCGATTGTTCAAAGACAGATTTTTCACTGGCATACACCAGCCATGACCTATGTAAGTTTTTGCAGGAACAAGATCAAGGTGTAAATAGTTGGCAAAGGGATACATTTCCTTTTTAACAGGGATTTTAAGATTAAAGATAAGCTGAGTCCACATAAAAAATAGAAGAGGGATAATGAAGGTCAAGCTCTAAAATACCCAGCCTGAAGTATATATGGGAATTGAAATAAGAATATGTCATAGACATTATTTGATAGTCAATACAGGATTAGCATTCAGATTTTGCAATTCCCTGTCTCCAGCTTCTAGGTATTAGGGCAATAAATCTTGAAAGTATTAAAATATATGTAAATGTGGCCTTATTTTCTTTGTAGGTATTGCACCCTTGAAATTCACATATTCAAGTTCATTGTAATCATTAGAAGCAGGTAGTTACTGAAAGAATAGATTTTCACGTTCCTACAAGCCCTCAGAGATTTCAGTAAAATACCATGCTCTGCAAGGCTCATAACAGAACTGCTGGAACCTGTCTTGTGATGAAATTGCAGAATAAAGTCCAATCCCTTGTTATTTCAGGTGGCCATATCATAGAATCTGTTTAAAAATAAGATTAATCTCCATCTTAAAACTAATTAACTTTTTGCCCCCCTGACTCCCAGTGGAAGACTATCTTCCAGCATCTCGTGATTCTGCCACTTAAACACTTCTTTTCCAACATACATTTATTTGCAGCTGTTTTATACCTAACTACTTCTCCAGTGATATTTTCCCTTAGCTTTTCTCCCACTGTGTTTTTCCTGTTGCAGCAATTATAGACAGCAATACTAAAGCCGTTTACTTTTTTTACAACATTCTTCATTTTCCTCTCTTTTGCTAGTTGCTATCCTTAGTCACTCTAGTGGTCTTTCTCTGCATCCCTCCTAGTCCGAGTTTCCGTTTTTGAAACTGGGTGAAGAAGACAATATGTTGTGTTCCAGTGAGAGCCTAGCAGTGTCCTACACAACAGTGGCAGAAATACCTGTCTCTACTGGTGTGATACCTAGTCATATTCTAGGGCTACATTTCCTATTCTCAGTGCTACATCAAATTGGTAACTCTAATACACTGGCGTTCCTCAGAGGAATCGAGGACTTCTTTTCCTCAATATTTTCTTTTTATGACACATCATGCGGGTCTTTCCATACAATAACTTTGTCATTAGAAATTTTTCCCAGTAAATTCTTATTTTAAATACTGTAAATATTAAAATATTAAATAATGCTGATCCTAACTCCTGAAGAACCCTACTAATAACTTTTTGATTCTTCTAATTTACCCATTCATATTTGTTTCTTATTCAGTTTCTAGCTGCTTTGCAATTCCTCTACTAAATCCCTGTCTTCTCATGTTTCAGTAATTATGCTCTATCAAATGCCTTAGTGAATCCAAATAGAGGATGCAAACATGCAATAGAACTCTGTTCATAAAATAATTGCATACATCTATGTAACTTTTATCATTTTTACCTCTTAATGAGTTCCAGAACCTTAACTATATTGGGATGCAACCAGTAGGCCTGTTTACTGCCATGTCTCTCCTATTGAGGTCTTGCTTCTTCACAGCTCTTCTTCTCACAGAAGGTGATTTCCTTCATTTTTCAAACTTTGTCTCTATGAAAATATTTATCCTTCTATTTAATTTTGGCTGAATAAATTAACAACTGCTAAAACAGATACTACTGTGGCAACAGTCATAGAAAAGAAAATATGTAGAAAAGTAAAACCTATAGAACTGATTGACAATTTAGTGAAGAAATCTGTTGACTGTCACTTACAAGCATAATTGGGTTATCATTGCTTTTAATAGTAGTAGGATACAATATATTTCAGGAAAGTCAAGATATATCACAGACATATTGGAAGGAAACAGTTCCCAATATTTATCTTACTAATAACACTACAGATGATTCTTGTCTGTCTCCAGATCAGTCCTGTGAGAAATACCAAAAAATTTCCTCCCATTATGCTTCCCCAAAGAAATCTCGATGTTGAAGAGAGTCTGTTTCGTCAGTCCTTCCCAATACTCCACAATCCGTAATACTGTAATTTTTTACTCCAATACATTTCTTTATTTCTGTCTTCTGTAACAGCACATCATATACTATGTCTTTATTTCCCTAATGATATATCTATCACACACCACGATGGGGGAAAATCTGACTTTTTCTGGCCTTCAGAGCTGAAATATCTTCCTGAGTCACTTATAAATACAACTCAGATAGACAACAACCCTTGGCTATTTTTACCAAAAAAATCAAAACAAAAAACCAAAAAAAACCACGTTGCATCCTGAGTAGCAGAATTAATGAAGCCCCACTGCTTAAGGATTTTTGTCTTTATTTTGCCCCTCTTTCCTTACTGCATGCCTCCTGAGGACCAGACACCAACTAAAGAAGTACTGGACCCAGAAGGGCACAGATAAATGAGTAAGACAGCCTTCCATACTCAGCACATCCCCTTTACTAGTTCACTCAGCATACAGACATAACAGTTTTTCAACACAAAGCCAATCTCACCCTTCTGATCCCATCTGAAATCCTGCATACTAAGTTCAAGTTTTGGCCTTTTCTTTTTCAGGCTTTGATTAGAAAATACTTCTGATAAGTTTTCCTGACTCAATTTTCTGGAGGAAATTGGCAGAGCATTTCAACTCTCTGCTTTATTTATCCAGCTACCAATCTAGTAAATATATTTGTTGCACTCATTTTCTCTTCTTGCATCCTAAACTAGATACAGAGATTATGCAGCCACTACTGAATTTCTCCTTTCGTTCCCTAAATTAAAGCTGTATTTATCAACATCAAAGAATTTGGCAGCAATGTGAAATCTTTAGACATCCATCAAAAATTATCAGTTTAATCAGAGATTAAGAGAACTATCTTGTAAGAGAATATAGTGCCATTGGGATTTACCAGAGAGAATTAATTATATTACAAATTGTGTTATATGACATTGGGAGTCCTAAACTTTATATTTCTATTTTGAAAAAAAACAGTAACACCAAAAGATTATGTTCTTAAAAACTCTCAAGTTAATAAGAAGAAATAGCAAGCTGAGAAATATGTTAGAAGTCTGACTTCAGGAGAAAACACATTAGGAGTGACCGTCTCTGAAAGCTACTTTCTGAATGACCTCTGGAGCATGTTTGCTACTCAAAATAGAGTTAAGTAAATGTCATCTAGAAAATGGAACCATTACAGAGAGACATTATACATATAGTGAGACAGATGCATATTAGCAACTAATACTACACCCCTATTTATAGCTTCAAAGGTGAGAAGATCTCCCATGCAGAGTAAATGTGCCTCATCTTTGCTGAGTGCAGCAAGGACCTTTCATTTGCTGTAAGGATGTGGGAATGGCTTCTATAAAGACAGCCTCATTACTTGCACCAGCTTTTCACTGACCTGCTCAGGGGTTCTTTAGCAGCACTAATCTGGGGGTCAGAAAGGCATTCTGCTAGGTATTTTTTGAGGAAGGAAAAGTGAGCTGTTTAAGGACTATCTTTTTTAAGAGGCACACATTTCCAGGTTCCAGGATTTGTGCAAGGGTTGCAGAGTGACTGCTATGCTGTGCAATTAATATGACCTTATTTCAATCCACTGTAGAAGAGGAATACATAACAACTCTTGAAGTGTGCTAATGTCTTGGAAGACACAGGGACATATGAGTACTAAATATTCCTTATAATTATGCTAAATGTGAAAAGTAGGCTGGAAAAATGGAAACAAAATCTGGAATTTGTTTCTGAAACCTGTTTGATTTATTTTGAAAATGAACAGGGGCTCCATAGACCACAATGCTCTCCAGAGGTAAAACCATAGCTAAAAATAAATAATTGCATGTGTGGAGAGATTTGTCCCTCAGTAGGCTTGCCATTATTTGTTCTCAGTTCACTGTGCTATTTGGTATTGGAATAAAGATCATGTAGCTTGTATGTTTTCAGAGAATCTTCCATATCCCACCATGTATTATGGCATACCTAACATATCATGATTATGAATTGTTTCTTGATTTTGACACTCAAATGGGAGGGAAAATGTCACATTACATGTAAAGCTGACATATATTTGTGTTTTAATTTGTACATTAATTGTTAGCAAGTGATTCTTGTTAAATAAGGAAAGCATTTATTTTGTCCCATTCACTATTCACATATACTGCAAAGTTAATAAAGTTACAAACATTATGCTTCAGTGTATTCAGACCATGTTATAAGTGGAAGCAATTTCAAGCCATTGGGTGTAAAAAGAACAAAAGAAGAATGGAAAATACTTCAATTGGTGTTTTATTATTGTAAAATTAAGATGGAATAATTAAAAAGGCTTGACATGATCATCTTACAGATATATTTTGCTCTGTTTTCCTGAAATTTAATTATTAAAAAAGGTATTTATTACAGACTAGTTCTATTCACATATTTAATTAGAATTCCAATTAAACTGTGCTGTGGGAAACACTGTGGAAAATGCACCCTCTACTGGCTCGCAAAAACAAGCTATGGAAGAGAAATTTAGAACGTTTCTAAATTTTCTTCTCCAAAAACAGGCACATTTAATTCTTAAAGTATTTTAATTCCTTATCCACAAAAAAGGCATAAAATTAATGACTTCACTGATAAGAATATGTCATCTTCTGAAAGATTAAAGATGTTTCTCATTAGAATTTCTGAAAAGACACAAAACAACATATTTTAAGAATATCAAGTACATTGTTTTAATGAAGAATAACATATTGGGGTAAAAATAATACCTAACATTTATTCTACTATGAATAGAGTGATGATGATGGTCACAAATGTAGATTTTTAAGATAAATGCTTCCTGTATCTATAATAGGGAGCAAACTTAGTTTTACTTCAGTATATTAGAAGAGAGAAGGACAGAATTATATATCCAAAAAAGAGAACTAAGTGTGTTTGGAGCATCTAAAATTGATTCAGGAAATATAGGTGTGACTTTTCTGCACTTCCTTATTTCAGCATGACTAGTTCAGCATGGGTCTAGTTCTATCTGCAGCTTATTGTAAGTTTGTATCACTGCTCTATTCTCATTACTTGATGGCATAGATCTGACAGCCAAGTGTATCTATTGCAATGAGTAACATATTTGCTTTGTAGTTTCATATGTCAATATATACCTGGTTTCCAATGTAGTATGTGCCCCTTATGAAATCCATTAGGAATGTACAGGCATCTTAAGTACTTCCTTTTCTGTCTGGTCACCTGGCCACAGAAGCAACAAGTCTGAACGCTCTGCAACTAAGCAGAGATTCTGCTGCAAGAGGTACTCCAGCTCTACTGGGAATTTTCCTTTTCAAAGAGCTCTGAGGTTTATCCTAGAGCAACTCCTTCTATTTAACAACTGGTAGCTAAGAAAGGATGACAAGAGAAATCACTGAGATGTAAGCAACCCCTGCTGAAATAAATGGCCAGACTGACTTATGTCACTCTTAGAGAGCTTCCATGTTACGACTGTATCCTCCTCATTCGGCTGTGCAGCTAAAGACACTGTCTAATGATGTGTTACCACATAACGATAATGGTCTTCGTGGAGCTTGTCTTTAATGATGTGTGTTACTTTATAATGATAATGGTCTTCTTGGAGATAGACTATAACTTTAATATCACAACCCCACTGAGGAGGCCGTACTCAAAACATTACAACTCTTGTCCATGACATCCGTTAGCAGCCCATTAGTCAGCGGGTAGTCATCAGAAGGCAGAAAGATCCTTCAAATGGAAAAACAAAGTTAAAAGGAGAGCCTTCCAAGATGATGGGGAAAATTTTCTACAGAAGATGCATACGTATGTATCTAAGTAGCATAACCTGGTTTTCCTCAAACTGTATTTAAGGAATCTTAAGGTGTTCCTTAGCAATAGCAACACATTAGAGTTTGCAGCTCGGAGATGAGACCAAATTGATATGAGCCTCACACAAAATCTGACCTTTGTTTATTGGAAAATCACCCAGTGACATGAGATTTTTTTCTACTGATTCTCTACTTCCTCATTCAGTCAACATTTTGGCCATATATGGAACAAGGCTCAATAGTTCCTAGTACTTTTTGTAGATTTCTAGCCTCAAAATGTATGAAATAATTGTAATTAGCACAACTCTTAGCCTGTATGAGAATAAGATAGATTGTGTAGCCCACAAAGACTCCCAAGTGTGTTTATTTTGACATGATGCATTTCCTATCATTATCTTACAAATAAAAAAAATACAATCAAAGAAGAAAATTCAGCTGAAGGACAACAAAAATCCTCAATCAATCTAAAAAACCCCAACCAACCCCAAAACCCATTCAAGTCAGAAGTCAATCAGAGAAAATAAAAGGTCTTGCAATTGAGCTTGTCCTAAAATCTAGCTTTGAGACTGAAATCTACACAAGTTATCCCTGTAGTCAACTAATGTTTGTAGATGTCTTCCCTCTGATAACAGAACACTTATTATAGTGCCTGAAAGATTGTTTAACAGCATTTCTGTTCCAACCACATACAGGAAAAAAGTAGACCTGAAGAAATTAAAAAGTGACCTTAGTTCTTGGTTTTGCCACAATTCAGAAATAGTGAAGTCATCCAATCATGTATTATTTCAGTTCCATAATATTTCTCTTACAAGGACTTACTGATGACTCCTTAAATATGCATAAATATAATGGAAATTGTACAGATAGTCTAGTAAACCCCATAGTTAATCAAGACAGTAGTATAATGTGGACATGTTTTTCATATTTTAAATAACTTATCTGCTTATTCAAAGCAAACAGCACTTCTCCCTATTAGAAAATGTATACTCCTGTCTTTTACTATAAGGAGAATGTTCCACAATTTTTTTCATATGTGAAAAGAAAATACTTGACTTCCTTAAAATAGACACTGTACCACATTTTAATTACACACTTAAAAGACAGACACTAGAAACCAATGAAATGGGCAAAGACACACTCACTAATCTAGCTACTTCAAAAATTTTACAGGCAAAAGCAATGTAAATTAGGCGTCATCTGAACGAACATCTGTTCCATATTCAGTGTAAGTCCTTCTCTTAAAGTTTGGACATAGCTTACTTGGGTGGAACTAATTTATCTTAAATGTAAACATATGCACCATAGGCATCTACACCTCAGCTAGTCATCCTCAGTTTTGTGATGGAGGAAAATAGGGACAGTTTGATATATCCAAGATGTCTATGTTGGGACTATGCAAGTCCTCAAATGATAAAAAAAATATGATCACAAAGCTAAGCAAAAAGAAAGGGGAATCATATCACAAGTACTCAGTAATTTTCGTGTTCTAAGCAACTTACAAACACCTATTTATCACAAAAGGAGATAAAATGAAGGAGTTTTCCTTGGAACAGCCAAAGAGCTTGTGTAAACCACAGTTTCTGGAGAGATCATAAAGCCTTACCTATTTTCTTTTTTTTTCCCTACAGCTTGGTGTATCAGGCCCATAATAAGAGTGAAGTTGTTCTGAAAGCTATGAAGGAGGAATTCCAGATTGACTGTTTTTCCCCTGAAACAGAATCCAGAACCTCCAGCTTTATTTTCCTTGCAACTTGCCTTCCATCCTTTCCTTTAATTATACATCTTTTTTAATGACTTTAATCTTTCTGTATTTATAAGACATACACATATCAGATACAAAATTACTTAAATATGTCCAAATATGTAAAGAAAAAAAAAAAAAAAACAACAAAAACCAAACCTGAACCAAGAAAACTTGGACATTTATACTATTTTTAAAGTTAATATATTTTATTCACAAGAAAATAATATGAAACTTCACTTTCAAATGTGAAGGAGCATCTTCCTTATAAGGAAAGGATGCAGGAATAGGGGCTGTTTGGTTTAGATAAGAAGAGGCTGTGGGGGATCTCATTAATATTTCCAAATATCTAAATGGTGGATGTCAGGAGGATGGGCATCTCCTTTTTCTGTTGTATCCAGTGACAGGACAAGGGGTAATGGAAAGAAACTGGAACACAAAAAGTTCCATTTAAACATAAGGAAAAACTATTTTACTGTGAGGATGAAGGAGACCTGGTACAGGCTGCCCAGGGAGCTTGTGGAGTCTCCTTCCTTGGAGGTCTTCAACCTGGACATGTTCCTGTGTGACCTGATCTAGGTGGACCTGCTTGAGCAAGGGGGTCGGACTAGATGATCTCTACAGTTCCCCTCCAACCCCTACCATTCTATGACTCTAAGGCTGAAAATTTTTGTGCACTGCAGTCCTCTTCATGCAGCTTCCTCTAAAAGTTCCAAATATACTTGAGAATGAAGCCTGAGCTAGATATAACTTTAAGACTTCCTTAAGACCACAGATTTGATAGAAAATCAGTAACATTACTTGTAAACTAAGCAAATTCAATCTGAAGTTACTAATAATAGCTGTATATAATTTAATTTTTACATATTCTGTCTTCAGACTTTAATAACGTGATTTCAATTATGATACCAAGAATGCAACTATACCATTTTGCTGGTGCTAATGAACTATCAGCAGAGTGTAACAAATCCAGCATTATTTATTCCAAAAGTTCAGTATTTCAGTAATGTAGAAACTTAGACATCCACATAAGCAAATAAAATCTATCTTAACTACTTTTATTTTTTTTCCCTCCTGCTTTTGGTCTATCTTCTGTATAATCACATATTGAGGATAAGAATTTGGAGGTATTCTCCAATATTCTCCGTAAACTATTCAGGAAAAGAATTTCATTATCAAGATAGCTCATTTTCTAAAATCTTAACAAAATGCCATAATCATTGGATGAGATATTGGGTTTCTAAACTGCATACTAATTCTGAAGAACTATCACTGCTGTGATTGAATGCCAACTAATTTTGACAGATTTCAGAGAAGTTAAGAGACATTACAGGCAATTCTGCATAAAACAGATCAAACTTCTTGCACTTCAAAATGAATGTTTGTTGCTTTAAGCAAATAACTTCTAAAATAGAGATCAGTATGTAAGAATTTTATGTCTTATCCAGTTGCTTCTAAATACCTATTTTAATGCATATTACCAGAGGGATGTACATTTTGAAAATTTCCTATGTTGCTTTGATGCTCTCTGAAACATAATCAGTATCCAAAATACTTTCAGTGTTCTTTGAGCAAAAAAGAGGTTCGCTCTTATTCTTCATCAGGTCAGAGTCAATATGTACTCAAGGATTTGGAGGGCACAATGACTTTTCACATAGTTTTTAGATAGATATCTCTACAGACATAATAATAGTTGTTAATACTCGTGAAAAAAATACCACTTAAGGGATGACTTTTCCAAGGTGGGAGTAATTTGCCTTTTCAATGAGCAAGCTGAGTCACTGAGAGATGGTGGTCATGGAAGGATAAGGGGTGCCTGTAGCCACCCACTCTCCTTACTTGACCACTTCTACAGGAAGAGTAGCTGATAAGGGCTGCTGCTGGCAGAAGCTCCTTTTCCTCCCGACTTTGCAAGCATATGATAGTCACGAGCTGATACTTCCCAGCCC
This sequence comes from Colius striatus, assembly GCF_028858725.1. NCBI lineage: Eukaryota > Metazoa > Chordata > Aves > Coliiformes > Coliidae > Colius > Colius striatus. The sequence continues at coordinate 103,546,829 of NC_084759.1, read as the reverse complement.
TGGAGAAAGGCAGTTGACCAAGCTAGAGGGCAGACAGCATTTCCGTAGCCTCCCTGGAGAGAAGACAATTGCAACAAGGGAATACAGGGCAGAAAGAGCTTTTTTGTTTCAGGTTGGATCTACTTCCTCTTCCTACCCTGTGGATAACTTAAGTCTTACATTTCCTCCTGCCAGTCAGAAGGACTCCAAGGTGATTTGCCAGTAAAGCACTGCTTCATCCTCCTGATACTTTGAGACAAATGACCTTCAGCAGAAAGACAAATGAAGCAGAACAACAGGATTGTGCTGAGAAAGGTAAGGCAATTTAGACTGGAAATGTAGAATAAAATTAGTTGTCTGGCAGCACATAAGCTTAGATGATGATTCTGAATATGTGTCCTATTGTCTTACCATACTTACAATGGTTACGCATACTTTATTCATGTTAAAATTAAACTGAATTTTAAATAAATTTGTCATGTATATTCATTTCTATCCCTTCAACCAGATATAGAGCTTTGTGGGTTTTTTTTTTTTTTGGAAAGGAATGTCATTACTTTTTTTTTCCCCTTTATTTTTTATGTATTGGTTTCTATTTTGGTGCAATAAATACAACTCTTGCCAAAATATCTTCACACGGTAGTCACTACAACATCACTGTCTAGATCCTAGGCCAATAAGCATCTGCATAATACAGATAAAAGCTTTGTTTCACAGATACTCACAAACTATATAATTTCTTAGACAGCATTCCCCCTTTTTTACCTTAACATATCCCTCCCTGGAGTAGGTATTTCAAAAATGGTACTTTAAGCTCCTCTTCTACTATTAACCCCCATCTTAGAGTGTATTTCCTCCCTAGAGTGAGTAAGAATTATTATTTGTTTATAGACAGGCTTTTGCTTTGTTGTTTTACCCTCAAGTTCGATTAGATCCCATTAAAACTTGAGAGGAAACAATAAATTCTCTCATATGACTCTGCATTGTGATTGTCACAGCACAAACATGGAGAGAAACTACTTATTCCCAAATGCAAGAACCGACCCTTGCTTCACAGTAACTAAAAACTCTCTTTCCTCTTATTTTTTTTTTTTCCTGCTATTTGTGCTATAATTTTATTGTTTTTGTTTCACACCACTTGACTGACAGACAGGAATAAAAGTTATGGAACTTGCTAGAAATCAACACAAATACACTACCAAAATTGGCATAGAGCACTGGAAAATCAAATCCCATGAACAGGCATGAGTTGCCATATGATAGACTAGAAAGAGGTTACAAACTAAATCAACAGCTTCGACTGTGTCCAAATATTGCAACTTTCAAGGCTAGGGAAGGACAAAGTTAGAATTCATCTTGTTACATCCCCTTTAATTATATGCAGAACAACCGACTGTATCTTTTACAGAAGACTAGTACATATCTTAAAACTCTAGGCACCAGAACAGTTCTGAAAGGTGACCTAAATTAACTTTCCTTCTTCCAGTTTCCCCTCAATAAAAACTATGTAAGATGGTATTATAAAGAAGATATTGCATTTGCTCATGTTCCCTATTAAAAAAAAAAAAAACAAACCAAAACTGGAGATACTATATTTTATGGCAAATACCATGTAGTTTCTGTGAACTTTTACTTTTTCAGAAACAGGAACTCTACAGTATATAGGCATCATATTCATTATCTTCAAGTTGGACTTAAGCACAGGGTGGGAGTAATGTTTGAAACCCTGTATTTACGGTCATATGGTACTAGCAGCACTGCTTCCCCATTCTCAGGTCTTCAGTGATCCATGAGTTTTTTTTGACATACAAATACATGTTAAAAAAGACTAGTACAGAAACTCATTACTAAGTAAATTACCAATAATTTTCTTAAAAGCTGCCTGAGAAAAAAATTAAAATTTTAATCAAAATTTACAGTTCCATAAATACAGAAAAATACTTCTCCTCTCATAGACAGAAAGAATTAAATTAAGGAAATAAAACTCAGCCCACAATTAAAATAGCATTAGCAGCAAATTAACAGATTGCTCAGTAATGAAAACCATCAATTGCCAATTGTAATGAAATGCATTATTAAAAACATAATGAGGGTGTAAATACACAACACTGAACAAAGATATAATCTGAAGGAGTTATCCGGGGTGCGAAATACTCAACCTAGAGTAACAGCAGCAATACAAAACAAATAAGACCTACCATTGGTTGTAGACCAGAGGAAAACAGAACAGGTGTTGAACATTTTTTTTTCTATGTAGTGTCCCTGTGAATGCAGGAAGATACATATTTTTGGGATAGCTTGCAGCAAAGTAGGCAATCTAGTCACTACAGACAGTGAATAAACAATAATGACTAAGTTTTTGCACTCATAGTTCAGATTCTGGAACTGAGGCCAAAACTCAAACTTTTTCCCAGCTGTCCTGTCAACTGTAGTCCGTAAAGTCTTCTATTCTAGCAAAGTCCCAAAAATTGGTCATTTCTTTTTGGCCCAAGAGACTAACATTTTCCAAACAGAGAAAGTATCAGAGAATAGACATTCCCTTCTTCTATCATAAGAGCTCTTTAAAATACACATTCCCCTTCCTTTCTCATCTCTCACAGATTCCAGCTAAATCACCGAAACAAAAAAGCTATCAAATTCAAGTGGATCATTGAGCAGAGCTATATAAAATGCCATTCTAGCCATGTTCCTTTAATCATGATAATGCTAAGGCCTGTGTACTTTGGAGTGGATGTTGAAAGCAGATATGGGAAGGAAGTGGTGTAGGAGGTAGCATGATAGTCTCATTTGGATAGACTATCTGAACCAGGCACTAATGTTAACAGGCTACAAAGCAAACATAAAAGACAGTCAAGCTTGCGGTTAGGAGGAAGATTAGAAGAAAGGACAGAAACATGAGACAAATTGAAGTGGATGAAGAATGGTATGTAGAAGAAATGGAAGAAAGAGAACAAGTGAAAGAATCTAAATTTAACATAGTATAGGTGGTAAACCCAAATTATGAACACCTAAAACCCTTTTGCTGGATTCTATATATATGAAAATGGAGACCTCTAGATACAGAGTAACAAAGATATAATTAAAGACACAGCTCTGTTAAGAAGTACATGTTTTCATTAGTGAGGGTAAATCACAGCCCTGTTTTACTGATCTGTGGTCTTAATGAAGGTCTAATAAGTCTAGGTTTGAAAGGCAATACTGGAAAATGAGTCAGTGAAGTGTCACGTTGAACCTAGGTAAGCAATTTCCTACTAAACACCAAGGGTAATTGCAGAGCACACAGCTAAGCTCAGCCTGAAGCCAGATGAGAAATAAGAGGTGGGTAGGAAAAAGATTAAAAGATATGCTACCTGAACCAGGGCTAGGTGGACAGTTTAATGAACAGATGTCATCCAATGTCATGGTTTAGGCCTAGCTGGTAACAAAGCACGATATGACCACTCACTCAGTATTTACTTCCTGTGGTAGGATGGGGAAGAGGAAATATAATGAAGGGTTCATGGGTCCTGACTCACCAATTATGGTCATGGGAAAAATACTCAACTTGGGGAAAAAAACTAAAATTAATTTAACCTGTTACCAATTAAAATCAGCTTTGCTCCCAATTTCTCTATCTCCTAAATCCAGGGGCACACGTGTGTAGGTCAGGGGAGTTGCAGTCAGTTCATCATACTGTTATCTCTGCTGATCCTCCATCCTTAGGCTGAGGAGGATTCCTCACATTCCTCTGCTCCAGAGTGAGGTCTCTCCCACAAGAGTCCATTAATTTCTCCAATGTTAAGTCACTCCCATGGGATGTAGTCTTTCACAAACTATTCCAGCATGGGTCCCTTCTGCAGCTCTTCAGGAGCAAACTGATCCAGCACAAGTTTTTCCTTCTGTGGGACCAGTTAACTGCTCTGATTTGGGGTCCTCCTCAGGCTGCAGGTGGATCTCTACTCCACCATGGCCTCATGGCTGCAGGGGCAGGGCCTGCCTTACCATGGGCTGCACCACAGGCTGCAGGGACTCTGCTCCGGCACCTGGAGCACCTCTGCCCCCTCCTACTTCACTGACCTTGGTTGTTTGCATGTTTCTCTCATTCCACTTCTTTTGCTGTCAGGTTTTCTCTTCTTAAATACACAATTAACAGAGGCGCCCAATGGGCTAAGCCTTGGTCAGGGGTGTGTCTGATTTGGAGCTGGGGAAGCTTTGAGCAGCTTCTCACTGAGGCCACCACTGCAGCCCTTCCCCTGCTAGCAAAAAGTCCCACCACAGAAACCCAATACATCCAAATATTAAGAGCTTATGAGAGCTAGGCAGAAAATGAGTCTACATGTTGCTCACAACTACCAGTATCCTAAGTATAGTCTTTCTTAAAAACATATTGTTAAAGACATGCTTTGTCTAAATAAATAGTGTAATACCAAAGCAACTTTTGGTACAGCAAGGTATCTGTGACTGCTGGTCACAGAGGGAAGAGTAAGGCAGGTGTTAGCTACAAATTAAGCTTGCTGATGCAATCCTGATTAGCACCTTGCCCCAGAAACTGTGTTGAAGAACAGATTGTGTGATCCCATGATGGATGCTCTGTAGCATGAGGGAGATAGTCCAGAGACACAAGCAAGTTCAAAGTCATAGTTATCTGAATAATCCTGAGTGTAACATTTATGCAAATTCAGATTTGCATTTTCACAATTGTGTTGCTCTGCTCATTCTCTTACTATGCAGAATCACCTCAGCCTCAGTAATTTTCATCCCAAGAGACAAGACAAAGTTTCAGTGTATGAAGAAATGTTCTAATACATGTTTAAGCTGCACTGGCAACTTGCCCACCACATAGAGGATATTAATGTTCTGTGACAATAAAGGGGTAATATTGTATAGTTTCAAAGGAGCATATTTCAAAAATGCCTCATATTATTTATGCATAGATATAAACAAGCCACTAGTTAGCACAGTTAATAAACCATGACAAGTTTGCTTTAAATGAGTAGGAGATCTAAATCCAACATTATTTATTAGGCAATATGATTTTTTCTAGGCATTTATCCATCAAACATGGCACTCTTATTGCACATGCATTATGCAAAGTGTCAAATTAAACTGTTTCTTATAAAAATAAACATTAGTTATTGAAATGATCCAAATGCTTGATTAGAATGTTATTTAGGGTAGCTAATAAATATCTGTAAGAATTTTTTTGCATGGAGAAAATGGGAAAGCATGTAAGAAAAATTACTGTGGTCTTACCTCCTTGCCAGTCCTATCTTCAAGTAAACAATAAGACAGAGTATTAAAGTGTAAAGAAAAAAAAGTCTCATGGGAGTTAATAAATTTAAGACAGCATTAGCTATTATGGCATCTGTCTTACAATGGGAAAAAGGACCTAGTAACAAGCAAAATGACCTTTGCAGCAATTAGAGTGAGGAAAGTAATGAATGGAGAATGGAATAGCTCTTTAGTTTCATTCCACACTATTATTTAACTTGAATTTTGTCACTGTTTTAAAACGGAGCATGCTCAGTCTCCACAAATGCCCACTCATTAAGAATCAAGAACTGTAAAATGCTGAGAATGCTTCATCTCCACAGGATTCAGCCAGAAATGAAGACAGTCAGTGACCTCATGACTTTTTAGGGTAGAGATTGGGATCAAGTCTTTGAAACTAGGGCTAGAGAAGAGGTAAATTACTGTATATTCATAACACCAAATTTATCTTCCTACAAGCAAGGTACTCCGGTACATGTGTTATTTTGTTTTTTGAGGCCATAGCAGACTTTACAAATGCAAATTTAGGTATGAAAATCCTTTTAACACTAAAAGTTGACTTAATCACCTTGGACAGGGTTATCAAACACTACTCATATTCAGTGGGGGTAAAATAAAAAAAGAGGCTGAAACATGGATCATTGAATGTAATGGAAGCCCTTTGCTTCCTTGATGTCATGGTGCTACCATGTAGGGGCTGTCAGTAGGGTCTGACAGCCCTGGGCTTGCCACAGCTGCTCAGGAAATGTTCGTTTCCAGTCAGTTTGCTTTTATTATCCTGAAGGGATTAAATTCCACACATATTGCCTTTGACCCTAATCCACAAGCCTACCTGATGTTCTAGACCTGGATACCCATCATGTTTCATGTTGAAGCTTGACAACTGTGCAGAAAAAAAGATACAAAACTTCTGATTCAGCTGGTGTCAGATAGAGAAGTCAGATCTGTTTTGGTGGTATTATGGACATTAAAAATACCAAGAAACAAAAAAACCCAACAGGCCTCCAAAATTAATATCCTGTTCTCAAAGTTTTGAGTGTATTTCCTCTTTACTCTGGGACAAGGAGAGAGAATTTCTCATATCACGTTAAGCTCACAGAGGATATTAAACTGAAGTATAACAAATGAACAAAATGAAAGGGGTAACTGCAGGCAAAAGCTGAGGAATGTACACAGTGAGTTTACGGCATACAAACCTTTTGCTACTGTGATTATTAAACATATTTAGTTCTACTGAAAACAAACAAAAATACTTACACTGGGAAACTGTACAGTCTGTACAAAAAAAATGGGTTTATTTGAAGATATATCAGTTATAGAAATACTACAAAGTTGCTTTACCCAATAAAAAAGTACCAAATTACACAGCAGTGGGAAGATTTTTGCCCACTGAGTTCAATTTTTTATTAAAAAAATACAAATGAACAAGAAATGAGTTTTATAACAGAAGAAAAAGGAATATTCCATTGCCAGAAGGGTTATAAATATGCTCCTTTAAAAAAACCCAAAGTAATAGACCAAGCACAATCTGCGAAAGTGTACCAGTATAGCCAGTTAAACATGCAAAGCTTCAGCAGGCAGAACTGCAATTTTGTGACTGCTTTTAAGACAGCTGTCAAACTGCTGACTAGCAGAATGTGATCCAATATTGTATCAGGACTTAAAACGTGTTGGCTTAAATTTTTAAAAGTATTTGTACAACTGTATTTTCAATTTCTGCTTTTAGTTGTTGTATGTGCAACCACATTAACTAAAAAAAGCAAATAGGCCTTTTTCACATGCATATTTCTCTAAAACTTTGAAATTACTTACAGGATATAGTAGCATAACATAAACATGCTTGGACACAAGCTAAGAAAGAGGTATAATAACTATTTTTGGTCCAGTATCTCGAATTCCAGAACAACATCTGGTCTACATAAGATTACCTAGTATACCATTTATTTTGCTGGACTTTAGATTAAGCAATTTGTTGTTAGACTGAAAATAAAAATAACCTTTGATTTCCTGGCATTTATCATGCTTTAAACATAATCGGGAGTAATTAATGAAGATACACATTTCATGTTGATAGAAAGCCATATAAAAAAAAATTCAGAACACATTGAAAGACTCAATGGATATGCATTTTTGAAACAGAGCATATTGATTTATCCACAGTTCTCATTAAAACTAGCTGCAGGCTGCCTCCTAAAAATCATTGCATACTATAGGAAAATCAGTGTAAACCATTCAGGCAGAGCAAGGTCCTACAGTCCAATCAGTATTCCGAACATCACTAAAGAAAACAACACAATTTTGAAAATTTGAGAAAGGGTAGTTTCATTGACAGTGTAACTCAATTTTAGTGACTCTATGTGAATTTACACTATTTTAAGATCTTTGCCACAATGATGAGCTTCTTTTCTACGAAGACATGTGTGAGCATGTGAGGTTATGAATATATTATTAATATGCAAATCAAATGAAATTTGATTAAGGTTACTGAAAGGAATATTCTTTGTACAAACGAAATGGCTCAGAAAGCTCTGCCTTACTATCACTATTCCTCAAGTGAGAACCGGATTTCTGTATTAAATATTTCTGAGAGATTACCTCAAATCCAAGTTTTCTTGCATATAGCTGCCAGGAAATCTGTGCTCCACTATATCCTTATTTATTAAACCTAATGCAATGCAGAATACTACTATAAAGCCAGACTTCGTATTTTTGAAAGCTCTGGGCAGTTCAGCAAACAATGTACATCCTATGAGAATGCAAATACTAAACAGAGCAGACAGAAAAGTGCAAAAATTACTTCTATCCTACCTCACATGGTTATTATTTAAAAATCATTCTCTAGAGAAAATATTCCAAAAATTTCCATCAATCATACCATGCTTTTAAGGCTTTTAATTTTTTTGTGTCCTTTTTTTTTCTTGCAAAAGATTTAGATATTATCAAAAAGGAACATAGTTATGTTTCATAGAGGTTCAAAAACATGAGGGAGGTTGTAATACCACAGTATACCAGGAATATGATTAATAATGCAGAAGTTTTGTTTGACACTTTTACTGATGGCTGTCTCAACCCAAGACAGTTTTACTTGAAGACAGATTTTCTATTCACAATACCACAGAACATGGAACAGTTTCTTGTAATTAAAAAATAAAAAAGGAAATAAATTCCCTATATCTCAGGAAAAAATGCCAAACAAGAGTCAGCAATATTTTCTAATAGCAAATAATTTGCAAACAACAGCAAATAATTAGTAATAGAAAATACTGACTAATAGCAAATTGGTGAAAACCAAAAAACATCCTTATATCTTGGTAGCAGCCATATATAACTTAACTCTTGTCTGCTATAATTTCTCTACAAATTGCTCCACTGCTCATTCCAGAGTCCCTTTCAGAGTGTATACACAGACTTTTTCAAAATACAAATAAAATATTTCCCCTCTCCAAGTACATAGAAGCTGCCCTTTAAGCCACTGTCCCAAAATGACATTTGGCTATTTAGACTGAGCACAGCACAGGGCTGTCTGGGAGAACATTAGTAAATTGCACATGGCTTCTTTTCAAATATGATTTTAAATACTGCCTTTACAGACAGAAGATGTCGGCCTGATAGTTTAATATACTGAAGTAACATAGGTAATTATGAGAAAATTTCAGTGTAGGAGAAAATTCTTAGCTCTACTAATCTGCCGGTCAGCTTGAGGGTTGGATAAGAAGTTCAGTGCAGGCAAGTCTAACTCTGAAAAGGCTGCAATGAGCTTACTTTCCTTGCAGAAAAAAAATTCTCTCCTCATTTATCAAGCCATTGACCTAAGTGGAATTTCTTCAGTCTTCCACAAGGCAGTACCTGAGGAAAATCTGGTCTTTTGAACCTGATGGTTTTATTATATTCTGGCAGCATGTGTTTGTTCTAAATGCATATTCACTTGCTATAGGAAATTCCTCTTTAGAGAAATCATCAGATGACATTAGGTACCCTCCTAGTCACATCAAGCATACCAACACCATTATCATACATGATTTCTAAATCATACCAATTTCTAAATGTTAAAATAATACCAATATCAACTGATAAAATACTAGTAGATGCTGATACCAAAGCATCTTTCTCTACTACTTCTCTGTCCCTGGTAAATATACCCTCTCCACATTTTGGGCAGTGTTACCTTCATGGCAGAAGGCACCCTCTACTCCTTTCCCTGTCTCTTCTCACTCCCGGCATGGCTTGCATACACATGAATCTCCTGAAAACTGCTAGCTCCTGAATGATTTTTCTATTCCAGATTAGGACTAGTAGGGGAATATGCTGAGAGACAGAGATGTTGGAAAAGTGTAAAAATTAGTTTAGTTTAATGCTACAGACCATTTCAGTAGCTCCAAACTGGTGCAAGCAAGATCATTTTTACCTTTGTTTTTTGAATTCTCCAGTTATGTCTTGTAGAATTTGAATTTCATCCAGCTAACAAATCAAATAACTTTTCTTTTTAACACATGAGAAGTCTGCTTTGTATTTTATTCTAGGTATGTTTGTAGGACTTGGAGGTGTTACCAGTTGTCTTCCAGTCTTGCTATACTAATTTTTTTATTATATTTCTGTTTTACTGAGCTCATCATTCCAAAGCAATTTGAGATTCTATTCAATATCTTTGTTCAGATGACTTGTTTCATATTCAACGTTACATCCATAGTTTAAGAATGAGAATGTTTTCCTACAAAATGTAGGTTTATGTTTTGGGCAGGTGATTCGAACTCAGAGCAAGATTTTCATGCCATTAAAGCTGAAATACCAAAAATCTATTTTTCATTGTATTATTAAAAATCTACTTTCCAGTGCATAGTACATTACAGTAATATAGGGGAGTCTTCCAGGCTACTCTGTCTTACTATAAATTGCTACATTAAAAATGTAGTACTTCCAATTTCACTGTCTCATAGAATTCTTTTATTTCAATGTATATGCTAAGTGTTTTACTACTCCATTTTGACTTTCATTCCATGCATTTGAGTGTTGTAACCTACATTTGGATTTTTAAAGATCTCAAATAGTGGATAAGTACTACTTAAAAAAATATTGGCGTAGGAGCTATGGGAAATATCACTTAGATTTTTTTCTTCCTTTTTCTAACACTTTAATGTACCTAAAGATTATAAGCTTAAAACTATATCAGTTTTCTAACACCACTAAATTGCTGTATTAATTTTGTATTACTATTACTCATTCTGACATTAAACCTGGCAAGACTACACCAGTACTCTTTACCATATTGGTACAAGGTATACAGATTTCATATTTAAGTGCTGGCTATGATGGAAACCATGTTTACAAAGAAAACTCTGAGAAGACCGAAGGTATAAAGCTGCCTTCTATATCACCTTCAACCTTTAGAGGGCAGTGCTCCCTTTGGTTACTTACAGATATTCCAGAAGGGCAAGATGCTTCCATTACCCAAGAAAGTACAAGTTAGGAGTAACAAAAGAAAAAATTTCAAATAACAAGAAAATCTCTGGCTTTGCTGATGTGGAGAAGGGAAATCATGCATCACTGGTTGCACACTGGGTGAACCCTGTACATTTGGAAGGACAACAGGAACTAGAGGTCTTGTCAGTATGATTTTGACATTGACATTCTAGTGACTGCTGAGTGAAGAATACCTACAACTACAGAGGACACCAAGAGATGAATAGTGGGAGAAGGGCCAAGTATGCGTCTAGTGGAACACCTGTGTTCTCTTTTTTATTTATTTCACTCTCCAATTTAACAGTAAACATTCAGCCATGTTCAGATTTGTTATTTTAAACAAAAAAACCACAAACAAGTGCCAAAAAGCTGAGCAGAAAACTGTACTGACTCATTTAGATACTCTGAGGTCCCAAAAAGCTCAGAATAATACTAGAAATACAACCTAAAAACCTGATCTCTCTCCTCCTCTTGGTTGGTGAAGGACTACACCTGCATGTTCTTTATGTTTCCTAGTGTATATTTCCTCAATGAAAAGAGTTGACATTGTTCAGCAGTCTCATATATGCCAAAGAATTTCCAATAACAGACCTAATGTCTACAAAACAGGCCTCTTCATTCCTCCATGTAGCTTCATTTTGTGGGTGAAATAATTGAATCAAGCCTTCACTAATTGAGGTTTTATGCTATAACGCTGAGACTGCATCTGGAGTGCTGGGTCTGGTGCTGAGCTTTCCAGTACAAGAGAGATGGGGAGGCTCACTCACTGGAGTGAGTCCATGAAAGGGCGACAAAGATAATTATGAGACTGGAACATCCTGTCCTACGAGAGGAGGCTGAGAGAGTTGGGACTGTTCAGCCTAGAGCAGAGAAAGCTCAGGGGATCTGATCTATGTGTACAAATACCTGACAGGGGTGTAAAGAGCCAGGCTCTTGTCAGTGGTGCCCAGGAACAAGATGAGAGACAATGGGCACAAACTTAAATACAAGAAATTCCATGCCCAGTACCCTGCCCAGCTCTGGGCCTCACTGAGCTGGGAAACACCTTACCACAACCATCCTGGTGTTGGGCTGGGGGTTACCTTCCTGAACAGGCCTGGGGCCTGCAGTGGTGCCTGGGGATGGCTGGACTGTGGTTGACCCCAATTATCATTCACTACCCATTCTGGCTCAACTTACTGGGGGCTGCAGGAGAGGGCTGGTTGCAGAGGGAAAGCACTGCACTGTACCTTGATACCATATTTCTTGAAGTACTATTTGACCAACAGTCTTACTCATTTTATCATGTTTTAACAAGTTTTTTATGTCCTGTTCAGCTTACTTTTAAAAATGTTTAAAGTGTGTCTTTAGATACAACAAATGTCATGAAGTTTATACTGTGCCTTTATGCTTTTTCCTGCTGACATCAGATACACATTAAATCCTATTTTTGTAATGAGTTCATCTCAAGGGTCATTGCATGTTGAATTTGGTTGACATCTTTGGATTTTACAGCAACTACAACACATGGCCTATGTTGCAAAGTTTTACTTATAAATTACATGGCTGGACACTGCAGTAACTTTAATATGATTTCCAACAGGGTTCAGATAAAACTGTGGCCTTTCTCTTATTAGTAGCTAGTCAGAACACAAATTTATCCCTTTATCTGTCACTCACATGAAATATATAAAGTGAATTACAGACAGAACAAGAGGCCGCAAACTTTACTGATAAAACATTCTTTTGACATCACTGGCTTCTTTTCATAGAGACATCATGGTTGTGTCTGTTATGTTCTGTGACTGACGTCCTAGGTTGAGAGAGGTCTACAAGGTCCATACTGTAAGTGCCAACATCAGAGATGGTCATCTAAAACTGCTTCATATTCACTGTAGAGAAAAAAGCACATTTGGAGTGCTTGTTCCAGTAGAGGAGGAATTCCATCAGCAGGTGGCCAGATACTTCATGCAATGTAAGTGACTGTTCTTCTCTTCTGACTATAAAATCAGTACAGGATGGTTATTCAAGAGTAAAAAACTACATTCTTGAGTTCCAAGTCAAATGAGATGAAACTCAACAGACAATATATACAATACTGTACCAGGAATTTATAATTAGGAGACATGACAAAGTTTACTCAGATTGTGTATAAAGGTACAAGTTATATTTTTCAAATTTTTTCACACTTTATATCTGATTTTTGGGTTTGTGGTTTTTTTTTTTTTTTTTTCTAGTACTGAGCATAATATCATCACCTATAGAAAGTTAAATTTTCTTTAAGTACAACCTCTTTTTTTTTTTATATCCAATGTGGCCCAGTGAATTAAATTTTATCACTAATAATGGCAAGATTAGTAATCTAGACCTAATGAGCTTCTGAAAAATAGCCATAATTTACTAGACATTAGCTATTGTCACTTATAACTCATGAATTGCATTTGTATTTTTCAACCATAGGGTCACTGGACAACTCAGAGTGGAAGAGACTTCAGGAAGTCTTGTAGTCCAGAATCCTATTCAAAGCAGGATGCTGGCACTGCTATGAATTACGATGCTTTATCTGGATTACTTATTAGGTAAGCATTAACTTCACCATCCTTACTAGATGTACAACCTTAATCCTAAATGCACTTTTACCATGAGTGCTTTCAGATTTCAATTGCTGTCTTTTTAGGAATCCTTTGAATGCCCTTCTTCATGTTACTAGCCATTCTAGGTGATCTCTTGTTGTAAATCAACAGTCATCAAACAAAAGTTATTTTGCTGGCATAACTTGTGGCCAAACAGCTATTTTCAAGTAATGAAAAATGTATACTAATGTTTAATTTAAGAAGTAAACACTAACTACCTAGTAGACACTATGACCTAGTGTTAAATCACAAAAATTCACATATAAGATCAAAATGCATTTTTTAGTGAAAATGTTTAATTAAGTAAGTATAATTAGATCCTTGGTTTATATAAGAAACATGAACTTTAGCATCTATTGGACTATTATTTTAAAAATACATATTTAGAAGATTTGTGGTTGTTATTTGTTCTAATAGGCTTGGTTCAAAACAACTGAAAGTTAGGTGTTTCAACTCACAGTGCATTTTCAATTGTTATACTCATTGGCAGAATATTGAAAACAAACCATTTATTCATTAGAGAGTACCAAAAATAACTCCTCAGTTTCTCTTTTGCTTCTATTCATACATTTCCTCATTTCATGTTAATCACTTCCTTCAGCACTTAGCACCTTGCAAAAGAAATTAGGAACATCTTGAACTGTTGGTTGTTTACTGCATTCTTAAAATAAAAATGAAAACATAATACCAATGTCACTGTGCAGCAAGTCCCATGTAATGAGATTGGGGCATTTGAATAATCTGTAATGTGCCCTGCCATTTTGATTAATGTCATGACAGTTAAAGTCATTTTCAAGCTATGGCAACACATGCACATTGATGCTTATTCAGATGTGTAAAGACAAGGGTTGTTTCAAGTATTTCTTGCTTTAATATATAGTTGAAAATTCTAAATTATAATTCTAAATCAGCATGATAATAGTTGAATTTCATTTGCTTAGTATACCTCTTGATTGAGCCCCAAAGGTGTATCCATTTGCAAATTTTTAGGATTCCATTTCATTATTAAGTGATTGTTATTTCAATAAGAGGATAAAATATTAAGCCACAGAAAAAATTGAAACAAAAAATGGCAACACTGACATATAAAATAAATCCTGTCCCTAGGGTCTTTTTGAAGAGTACTGTTGTTGTTGTTTCCTAAATTGTTTATTGAAGAGGTTTTATAGTAACGCAATAAAGGAAATCCTATAGACACCATTGTATTTTACACAAATATTGAAAAAAAATGGTATGAAAATTTCTAGTGTCATAGTTTATGGTGATCTTGTCCTCATAAACACTTTATTCTGTCATTCAGTTTATATGTTGCTGTCTCACATTTGGATTGATAGTTGACAGCAATGATGTATAAATTATGCATGCCAATTTACTGAACACCATTAAACCAAAAGAGTATCGGTAATTTCAATAATTATACATATGAATAGTATTATTAGTTCTGTCAAACTCAGTACCTGGATAGCATGTCAGTATATAATATCAACTAGGCATTCAAAAGGTTCAGGATTTTTCATGAAGTTAGTGGCTGCAGAGGCTCCAGCTTCCATTTCTATGTAGCTAGTCTGCAACCAGACATCATGCTTAAGATGCAGAAGAAAGTAGTAACTAAAAAAAAGATAAATACTTCTAGTAAATAATACATTTATACTGCAAATTTCTTTAAGGTACTTATCTCACAAAGCTCCTCCAAAGTAATATATCTGGAAATGAATGCTTTCTAGCTAGCAAGGAAAAACACAACTGTATGACTGTTTACCAGCTCTACTTCAGTGCTATCTAAAGGTCTAGGTCTCAGTACAGTAGATGTTGTACAAACACATTATAAGTAACAGCAATGGAAAAGTTCTGGTTTAAACAAACAAGACAGACAAAGGATTAGATAAATGTCTGCCAATATTTTCATTTTCATCAATTATTTCAGTGTCTGGGATGCTTTAGGTGCACTGTACAGGCAAAGCAGAGTCAGCCTATGCACACACAATTCAGCATTTGTCTGGAATTTCCAAATGTCTGCTAAACAACCGGATATCTATTTTCAAAAGCATTAGGCTACAACAGAAGTGGTAGAAATGACAAGTATGTCAAATTATTGCTTTAATTTTAAAACTTACTTTCTCAGACACAGAGAGACTAAATGATTAATTTTTCACTCTGAGTGATTCAACCTGGCCACTGGAAATAATAGTAGAAAACAGATTTAATGTAAGTAATATTGTGGTTATTAATCTTGGAGTTAAAATTTATATATCCTCTGCAGTCATAATACTTGTAGTGTTCTGTATATCATAATTTCATATTTACATAAAATGCTTGCAACCAGAGAGCATTCTAATTTTGCCTTAAAATATTCTTTAGAATGTCATTAAAGTGATTTTTTACATTATTCACTCCAAAAACATATGCTTTTGTCCTTTTTTTTTTTGGTCTTTGCTATCATTGCCTTAGTTTCATCTTCGTTTATTTTTATAATATAGTCTATAAACAGAAGGTAAATTATATTTTAAAATCTAATGGCTACATACATTGTGCTACAAAACAGCATCAAAGTGGGAAGAAATTGTGCATAACTTACAGAATAGCATCTCTTGCTCTGGTAGGAAAGCATCAAGGAAGAACAACTTCCTTTTTGTTCACTTCAGTTTATTAAGGACCTTTTTAGAAGAACAGAGAGAATTGCTTCCTTTGTGTCATCCTGAGGGAACTTGGTCCCAATGAAGTAGATTCAGTTCCTTTTCCCTCTGAAGTGTCTTCAAATAGTTCCCCATACATTGTGAAACTCCAGAAAGCACAAAGCTTCTCAAATTATGAGCTAAGCCCTACGGTCAGATGAAGTACACTTAATTACACTAGTTCCAGGTTTGGCCCTACTTTTTAGATTTTGGCCCATGTGTCACATCACATGTTCTGACCAAGATGGCTTACACTTGTGTCATGGTTTTGTCCAGCTGGGAACAAAGAGCCACGAGGGTGCTCGCTCACTCCCTCCCCACCCGGCGGAGCGGGGAGGGGAACCAGACAAAAAAGTTAAAAAACCCGTGTATGTTGAAATAAGAGCGGTTTAATAGAACAACAACAAGAAGAAACAGGTTCAGGAAAAAATCAGTTTTAACAGTAAAAGAGGGGATATACAAAAGGAATGGCGCGTGCCGCAGCTGCTCACACCCAGGGACCCGACAGGACTGCTCCCAACCAGCAGCCCAGCCCCCGTTCCCGCCGCCCCGCCCCCGACTAGCTCCTGCCTATATGTACTGGGCATGATGTCAGTATGGTATCGTATCGAATAACTGTTGGCTAGCCCGGGTCACTTGCCCATGTTGTGCCCCTTCTTACTTCCATATCAAAGTTAACTCTATCCTAGCCCAAACCAGGACAACTTGCACAGCCATATGTAATATTTATTTGGGAAGGAGAGAAGTTCTCTAAGGTAAAGTTTCTGTATCTGAAGGATCTCTTTACAATGTGTCAAAGTGGCTGGTTAGAAGCTGTTCTCACCAAGCTGTTCTGTACCTCACCTGCCTGAGACTTTAAACACCGCTTTGTCCAATAACAAGCTCTAAAAGGTAGTGCTGTAATCAAGAAATACTTCCATCTTTAGTTTTGTTGCATAGAGGATATTTAGAACTGTCAAAAGAACAGGCAAACTTGTAAACAGACCTGCTGGAAACCATCTAAAAGGGATTCTTGATCCTTGCTGAGTGGGTCATGCCGCTCAATCAACAGAGACACAAAACACTACTTAACATATGAGGAGGTGAAGAGTCTTGACAAGGTTTTACCTAAATCACACAAGAGATTCAAGCAACTAGTCAGATTGTAGCTTTGTCCAACCACTATTGAAAGTCATGGAATAGTGGCTGTTTTTCTTTCCTTACTGTTTTCTAGATGTATACAATTAACTTTTATGTCAGTACTTTTGTAGTCACTGACAGTAAGATCAGATCACTGTAACAATCTTACTTCCCACTGATGGTATGACAGGAATATATTTTCAGTTAGTTTTCATAATTTTCCTTAAGACTTCTCTTCTGGATAGGAATAATGATCATACTACTTACCTATAGGTCTAATTTACTTCCTAACAATCTCACCACCAGGAAGTAAAAGCTTGAATATATGCTGCTGACAGATTGCTCCCCACCTCCCTAGTATATTACTGGCATAGCTGTGGGTCACTGCCCACTCTGTTCTTGCACAGCAGGAAGATTCCTAAATGTTATTTTCTATTGAAAAGATGGCACAGTAATTCCACATGTGTCTGCCTGCAATCACTCCTGCTCATAACCATAAGCATTCATACATAAGCAATCCAGAGTGTGAGGCCAATAAATCGTGGAAGTTGCAAAATGTTTACTGTATTATAAAATCAGCATAGGGAGTGAGCAGAAGATCAGGCATATAGGGCAGTGTAGTATTTTTTTATCTTTGTTTTTTACCAGTTTGCAATTTTTTATTATTATTTTACATTTCTTTATAACTATAATTCCTTATAAAAGTTGTTTTGGTACTGAAATCTAAAGTAAGAAGAGAAAGTTTAAACAAACATGCACAGATTATTTAGAGTGCTACTTTTTTTTTTTAGGTTATTTTAGAAATGGTTCCAGAAAAATAACTCATTGAATTGTTCCTGATCATTTGGAAGCTAGTTAAGAAAAAAAAATTCAAGATTGTTTTTCAGAAATGCTCCATCTTCAGTGACATCCACTGTTCCTTGTGCTTCCTCTCACATTATGGCCATTTTGGACTATTTCAGCTCTTTGAGATAAAAGGCACAAATGACACAATCCTAAAATAACAGTTTAAGAGGTCAGGAAATAACGCTGACTCCGAGTCTCTTGTTTTTCAGAGAACTGGAATCCTATTCCAACTGATAACTCGGTGGCAATCTATAGGCTTTTAGCATTGCCTGAAGGTGATATGCAGTTGCTATACCTTGTGGGCCCAAAACTTAATATAGGGATGCAAAGGCAGGCAGCAGAAAGCCACACACCACACTCCCAGCATGGTGCTGCAGTAGGGGATGGAGATGTCTCACATGACACTAGTCACAGAGATACAAACCAGAACCTTCAACCTGGGCATATCATGTGTCTGTTAAGTGCTTCATACATGTACAAAATACTTTGACTAATTTTTTATGAATACAGTAATATATACATATATGTGCGTGTATGTGTGCGTGTATATACGAACACAAGTATATAAGAAAAATAGCTTTTGCTAAGTAAATGAAATTTCTTTAGATAAATGGAAAATAGTATCTGCAGACACAGCAGCTAAACTCAGATAAAATCCATGTTTAAATGAATTAGTTTTTAACTGATACTTTATAATTCTGGTACGTAACAGGTAGAATTTGGTGTGGAAAGAGCACAAATCTGACTATTATTCACAGTTACCAGTTGTGAAGGTATGTGAATAAAAAGAAAAGGAAAAAAGCCTTATTTAGAGAGACAGAGGAAACTGTAAATAGTCAATGACTTGTTCAAAAGAAAAGGAAAAATTGATAGCAAAAGAAGTATCTGCAAACTTTTAAGAGAGTAAAACAAATTTAAAGCTGTAAAAAATTGTTTGGCATTGTGATGTTAACAAGCATCCTGAAATACTGCAGGAGGTCACTTCAGGCAGACTTAATTTTCATAAGAAGTGAAAAGACACCATCAGATTGTAATCCAAAAGAGCCAATTTAGCAGTTACCCTGGGTAAGCAATGAATAAAGATTAGGCTCCTTTTTTAAAAAACATGCATATTTCACTTGACTTGAAGGGCTTTCCCTTGTCTAGTAGCTTTCAAGAATTGGAAGTCCTAAAGAAAACTTAGTATTTGAGTTCCAATTCATTTGTGAAAGCAAATTGGAATTTACATTATTGATGAGAACCACTTCCTCACGTCTGAAATTAAAATCCAGTAGAGTAAAAATGGTATTTTATTTCTTGTGGCAATGTTTCACTATTCCTTACAAATGATGTGTCAGAGCCTACTCTAAACTAAGCTGAGCACCACTGGCACAAAGGCCATTCTGAATTAAACCAGTTCTAGATTTGGCCTTGTTTCTTGAATTTTGTCCTATAACGAGCAATTTGGCAAGAGAAGGAAATTCTACTTTGCTTTCTGTCTTGCTAGCAATTAATCAACAGTCTTTATGGAGATCCACAGGACAGTGGAAACTCTTTGATAACACACATTTTCTCCATAACTTCTCTTTTATTTGCCTCCTGGACCTATTCAACCTCTACTCCATACCAAATCTTAAGGAAGTTCAGGAACCTTGGATTAACACAGCACAGCTAGTTTGTAATTTTTCTGCAGCCAGTAGTCTGTCTAACAGTGATGCCACTCCTTCCATGTGAAGTTGCCTCACTATTTGTGTTTGCTCTACTCTATTATATTTGTTTTCTGTTACCAGTGTTACCCCTTCCAGCGTCTATCAGTTAGCTCCTTGCACAACCTTGCTATGCTTTCTTTTATGATACAACTTTCAATCTTATTACCATCTGCCTTAGTTAATTTCCCATTCACCTAAAAGACATTTCAAAAAATTCTCTGTTTCATGGAGTCCTAAACTTAGTCTTCCTTTTTCCTTGGAGAAACAAGTGGCATCCCTATCTTTTTGAAGATCTGGAAGTACCTATCACTGCATGAGTATACCATAAACAGGTGAGTGAATCATCACAACAGCCATCATGATGCCAAGGTGTTCTTCATGTTCCACATTTTTGTTACCATTATGACAGGATAGATTATAACCAGCTTGACATAGGTCCTTATCTGACTACACATTAACATTTGTCTTTACTTTCTCCCCTGTTCATAATCCCTACAGGCTGTAGGCTTCTGTTTAGCTGTACATTAAGATCTTGTTTTGACATTTTGTGTTGACAGATATGGAAAAAAAGTTAAATCTCATTGCACAAGTGTGAAATAAAGCAGTAACTGCAGTGAGAGAGGAAGTTAAGCAGTGATAGAAACCTAGATATAAAAACATCAAAGCTGGCTAACTACACACCAAATCCAACTTCATAGGCAGTTAGCTCATGGAATAAAACCTGACCTCTCAGCACCCTCATACTGGACTCAAACTGAATAGCTTTGAAGAAAGATGAATAAAACTTCACACGAGGTCTTGCCTCATGTAACAAGGAAAGAGTGCTAGTAAGAAAAATAAAAAGACAATTCAACAGTCTTAAAACAAAGGTAGATGAATCCTAGGCAGCTGCCAGTAAGTCAGGGGTTAAGCTGTCTCCAATAGCCAGAGGCTCCACAGCCGCTAAGTGTATCTAACTGTCAGGACCTTCTCTCACACTCAGATTTATAAAGAATAACAGGGAAATGCACCTTTTTCTCTGAGGAAAAAGCATCAATGTATTTTTGCGCTTATATATTTGCACACACATATCACAGAATCATGGAATGGTAGGGGTTGAAAGGGACCTCTAAAGATCATTTAGTTCAAACTCCCTGCTCAAGCAAGTCTGCCTAGATTAGGTCACACAAGAACTCATCCAGGTGAGTTTTGAAAACCTCCAGAGTAGCAGACTCCTACAACATCCCTGGGCAGCCTGTGCCAGGGCTCCCTCACCCTCATAGTAAAGAATTTTTTTCTTAAGTGGAACTTTTTTGTGTTCCAGCTTTTGTCCATTACCCCTTGTCCTATCACTGGACACTACAGAAAAAAAGTGTTGCCCCATCCTCTCATTATCTTGATATATACCTTTTAAATACTTGTATGTATTAATGAGGTCCCCCCTCTATCTCCTACAGGCTGAACAGTCTAAGATTCCACAGCCTTTCCTTATAGCAAAGAAGTTCCAGTCCCCTGATGGCCCTGCAATGGACTGTCTCTAGAAGTTCCCTATCCTTCTTTAGCCAGGGAGTCCAAAACTGGACACAGGACTCCAGATGAGGTGTCACCAAGGCAGAATAGAGGGGGAGGAGAACTTCCTTCCACGTGCTGGCCACACTCTTCTTGATGCATCCCAGGATGCCATTGGCCTTCATGGCCACAAGGGCACATTGCTGGCTTATGTTTAGTTTACTGTTAACCTGCACTCCCAGGTCTCTCTCTGCAGAGCTGCTCTCCAGCAGGTCAATCCCCATCCTGCACTGGTGCATGGGGTTGTTCCTTCCCAGGTGCAGGACTCTGCACTTATCCTCAAGCCAGTTGAGATCCCGCTGAATGGCAGCAAAGCCTTCTGGTGAATCAGCCAGTCCTCCCAGTTTGATGACATCAGTAAATTTGTTGAGGGTGCACTCTGTTCCTTCATCCAGGTCATCGATGAAGATGTTGAATAAGACTGACCCCAGAACTGATACATGAAAGTAGACCTACATATACGTCAGGAGATAGCTTTGAGTGTGAAACAGAAAGACAGTTTTATCCTACGAATGGATCTGTGCCTGACTTGTGTTTTTGCATTGATTTCTTTTGTTTTTACAATTGGGATAATATTTGCCAGCCACTGTAAGATGAAAGACTATTATGTTGACAGCTACTTACTCTCTGCACAGAAATGTAGGACTAAATACATTTATCAATAAATGGACCGGACTAGATTTAACTTGTCTTCATTAGTTTTTTTGTTTTTTTCACCAAATTTTATTCCAAAAAGCATTTTTAACAGGATATTTGCATATACAATTTACTTTATACAAATACAATATGTTTTCTGGTACACACTCATGAGAAAGTAGCTACAGAAAATCGGTTAAAAGCAATATAATAGCACCAATGACCTCAGTTATCTTCCAGCCTTGGGAGAAGCAATAAAAGGAACTCCCTTTGTAGCTGCAAAGTATATTTAAGAAAGTGGCAGGGCCATGGAAAGGTCCTACTACGAATTGCTTGGGTTTCCTCTGTAGATTTCCACCTTGCAACCATTTACTGGTTCTTCTGTTATCTTTTGCATGGAACTAGTGAATGGAAAGTAAGCAAATTTACCCTTTTTTCTTTTTAAACTGAATTCAGAGTAGCTCCATTTTCCGCTTACAATTTTATCTGTAAGTTACTACCCAAAGAGTGTTTGTACTTCAGGATCAGCAGAGGAGAAAAAAAAAACTGAAAACAAACTCACAAAAGGCTAGTCTGAGAAGAGAAAATATCCTCAGAAACCAGAAAGACTAATAGAAACACTTGTTAGAATTTTGCAGTTGAGACCAAAATTGACCTAAGAGAATACTTTTAGCTGACTGAACTGTTGCAGAACAGTTCACTTGATTTAGAAAGGAAATTGAATCTCAGAGGACACAAAACCTGCTATAAATGTTTATATCCTGGAAAGGGGAAAACTTCTTCCTGCAGGGCTTGAATCAGTGTTGCCAATTCCCTTCCTCCCATACATCCAGATGCCATGACAAGCAGCATGTCACAGCTTTCTTTCAGGAAAAAAAATCCTCCCAAGAAAAACTACAGTTGAGATTTACCTCGTGCAAGAAAAAACGTCTCACATTCAGGAAAACAAGGTGGTTTCTTTCAGGAATATGAGACTTTCAACTTGGCTGGAAAAGGAAGGAAAAGCTTGGAAAGTGTACTTAATATGCAAGAAATTACAGATGGATAATACTTATTAGATCATTTAGCTCATTCATTTTCCAGTTCAGGATTTTTCTCTATGGTAACATAAAAGTGATCCCATTAAAGTTACCCATTTAGTCTCACTAGCCAGAGCTTATCGTTCTAGGAAGCATTAGCACTGGCAGGCAGAATTGTTCCCTCAGTCATCTTTATCAACTGCTTTCCAAAACAGACACAGATAAGGGTTGAACCATTGTGGTATTACATAATGGTGCTAGAAAAATGGGGAAGATGCTTTTGCTTTTTGAACTGTGTTTATAACATGACACAAAAAAACTCCAGAGACCATATCAAATGCAGGCACAGGATGTCTGGGTTAATATATTGCCTGCTATGGATGGTGGTTCAAGTTGTATACTCTGCAGATTAACTGAAACTATAAAATGAGAAGGAAGAAAAAAAGAATAAAAAGTAGATTAAGGAAATATTTTTGTGCTTAATTTTTAGAGGCTCTTTCATTGTCTGTGCAAGGACTTTCCCACAAACCTCTTGATTGCTTCATTAAAATTCTCCCTTATAATTCTTCCTTGCCACAAAACCAGTATGGACACAGATACAGCTGCCTATCGTCTTGACTAACATTATTCTATTGTTTCCCTTGGTTCTCTGATTACTTCCTTTCTTTATCATCTTTTCTTTCAACCCTCCTAAGAATACAGGCCATCTTTTAATCCTATGTTTGTGCAGATCCCTGAAAAATAATGTTCTGGTTATTGACTATAGTGTCTAAAATACAACATTATCCTCCAATAATATATAATACTCTCTCAAAACCACTACTAGTTTTCCAGTTTTCCCCAGCATGATTCACAAGCTCAGACAAGTTTCAAAGCTATAAGCATATGGATTTTGATTGCTTTCTAAAATGTTTTAATCAGAAGAGGAGACTATCAGCAGAGTCACTCCTCAGTTTCGATCTTCATCCCGATCAAGACTCTTTCAATCAGTTTCAGAGCTTCAAGCTTGAGCTGGCTACCTAAGCCACTCCCATTTAAAACAGTTTTCCCAAATAATTAATTTTTCACTATGCTTATAAGCCAAGTTTTGAAGGAAATTTCCCTCCTTAC
This sequence comes from Colius striatus, assembly GCF_028858725.1. Classification (NCBI taxonomy): domain Eukaryota; kingdom Metazoa; phylum Chordata; class Aves; order Coliiformes; family Coliidae; genus Colius; species Colius striatus. The sequence continues at coordinate 103,522,893 of NC_084759.1, read as the reverse complement.
ATACACTATCACATAGAAACAAACAAACAAAAAGGTAGATCTGGGAAGAAAAATAATTCTACAAGACCTGCAAGAAAAAACTGACATTGAATATGCTTAAGGGTGACCCTGTTGATACCAAGAACCTAGTTCTCAAATATTTTAGGTCAACACAAGAATTTTAGCCAATGAAGTATGAATTACTCCAGCCCATAGGAAATACCCTTTAGTTTACTGCAGGTAAGGCTCAGATAAGGCCATGACAAGTAGATGTTTACCAGCCTATCTCCATGGGCCCTTCTGTCAGGTGGGCATTCATCTGCTGCTGCCTGATCAACTCTCCTCTCCAGAAAGAGCGTGAAGTGTAGTGATACTGCATTTTGAGATTATATGTTTGGCGAGGACTTTTTGCCCTCCTCAAACAAAGTGAATTTTCTTCTTAAATATATAAAAGTTGGATATTTGTCAGGTTGGACAACGTTTGGAATGCTACTTTTCATGACTGAGCAAATTTACACTAAGTTAGGAATATTGTTATAAATCTCATGGTTTACCTCTAACTTCAAAAAACATTAATTGCTTTTTTCGCTTCTGGCTATTTGTAAAACATCTTGCTTTGAGATTTAAATTAATCCATGTATTTTTTTCTGCTTAGGTGAAATGGACCTAATTTGGTTTGTAGATGAGATACCACAACTGAGTTACGTAAGCGGAGAAGTTTGTGCCACATCTACCTAAATAAGAAAACCAAAGACAAATGAGAAGCATCTCATCACTTTGCTGTTAAAAATAAATGGACTTCTCTCATTCTAATCTTCAGTAAAAACCTGAACAACATAAAAACTGCTTCAGGGTTGTATGAATCTCACAGCAGAACATCACATGACACCATAGTAAAACTGATTCATCTTGACCTCTCCTTTCATGACTACATATGAAAATACATTCTAATAAAACTGCAGCACATACTCATATTTAGACTGTGTGCTTTCCAAAGCAATATGCAGAGATGCTTCAGATAGCTGTTAAAATGAGATGAAAACTGATATTTCAATTACATTTCAAGAGTATATGTGATCACACTCTTGAATTTTTTTACTTTTATCTTGCATTAACAGATTTCTAGCATTACTAAATTATTTTGTCACTAGCATTGCTAAATTATTCTTTCCCTCAAAAACCATTTTGTGTACATTAAATATGAAATATGATCACTGCAGTTTTTGTACAGCCTTGTAAGACAGAGCAAGTATCATGTGATGTCAGCATTAGAGCAAACTAACTAATGAACATGTATCTCCATACTTTTCCTATACAACTGTAATTCCTCCTGATATGAGAAGTTTTATTTGATTCTCATTTTGGATTTACTCTCAAGGCACAAGGACAGGCAGGAATTTTGTTGCCTGGTAGATGCATTGTCCTTATCTTGGCCTCAGGGCTCCTACTTCTCTTCTTCTCTGCTCCAGTTAAAAACAAAGGAATATGAAATCATTCATATAGAACTAAATAAACTGTGAGTGTAGACATTTACCACTGCCCCCAGAGAAAGCCTAAAACACTCAGAATGACCCCATGCTTCTTTCTTACCCCATTTCAGGTGATGAACTGTATTGCTGCCACATACATAGCCTGCAGGCATTGAGCAAACAGATTTTCAACAGATCTAGAGGCTTTATCCCTCTTCCTGCAGCAGCTCTAAGGAAATACTGTGGACTATCTCTTTCTCAAGAAAGACTGACATGGAGAGCATCAGTAGACAAGCAGGGGCAGGTGATCCTACAAGCATCACTTATTCTACATAATAGAAAGTGCAGGAATAGCACAGAAACAAAAGCAGAACATAATAATCCACTATCAAAATGTCAAAGGAGTAAGCAGGACTCAGATGACTTTGTATCAGATCATGTAGGCAACTTAGCAAGTTAGAAATACATATGAATACTCTAAACTCTACAAATTGGCACATAGTCTCAAGATATGTACTCACAGCTCTTTTTACAGAGAGAGGTGTACTGTAAGATAATTGCAGGTACCACATTACCTGCTTGCTTCTTCCTATACATTAGAGAGAAAGGCAAGACTTCAGAACAGTCTATGCGTTCGTATGAAATATCTCAGATAACTTCTTTCTTTGAGGTTTTATCACTCCTGCACTTATAACCTAAGAGGACTGAGCTTTTATTCACTGAATCTTTTTTTTCAACAGTGATTGATTCAGTTAATTCATCTTTTCAACATATATCTGCATACATTAGGAAAAATAGCACATACGCTAATTCCCTATCATGACGATCATTGCTAGGTTGCTATCATCCAATAATCTCCATTTACAGGCTTTTCATGGATCCAGGAAAGTGTGTATATAAAACATTTTAAGCACACAACAGGCTTCATATTAGTTTTGCCTGTGAATCTTTAGCTCTTGACCCTTGCAGGCACACCAGTGACCTAGCAAAGATCAAGTGACAAAATCACAGGAGAAACAAAATGAGGTGAGGTAGGAGGAAGACAAAAAGTTTACAATCTTTAGGAAAGTTTTGAAAGTATATGTGCACTCTTGACTTTGGAAGTTCAAGAATGAAGGCCAACACAAAAAAAAAAAGTCCCTAACCAAATTTATTAAACAACAGCAAGAAAAGAGTAGACGTTTCCAAATCAGATTTAAATTCTAATTTCTTCCCAGTGTTTTAATCCTAGTAAAATATACGCATCCACTTAGCTTCACACAGTGAACACTGATTTTGGAAGTATTTGTAGAACCAGATACTTACTGTGTCCTGCTTTTGAATTACTTTTGGGCACTTTCTGATAGGTAACATGCAATTACTACAACCCAGAATCACTCTAGTTTGAAAATATACACGATGAAGACCAGAAAGTGGGTAGGTATTCTGTGAAATAGTATGAATAGCTTTTCCACCATGACTGAGAAATGTTTTGCTATGAAAACAGAGCGAAGGAACCAAACAGTAGTCCTCCTGTCCAAATCATGCCTAAGAGGGCTTCCTTGAAAATGAAGACTAGAAAGATTTGCACCATGTTTAAAGAAGTAGGTTCTTTCTCATCTCCTGGTCAACAAACGCAAGCAGATGCTTTCTGAGGACTTTAATATCATCTGTGTAAAAGGAAGAACAGGCCTGCTTTCCAGCTCCTTAGAACCAAAAATTACTCCAGTACTAATTTCATGTCCCTCACTGTGGCCGATTGGGCTCACATCGAGCTGGATTGTGAAACCACTTTAATTTTTTATTCCTTTTTGCAGTAGAACATTAATGGTTGACAGCTTTCGGGGAAGCAGGTTCCTGTTTGCACACATTAAGAATGGAAAAGTATAGGATGCTGTAATTCTCCTAGCACAAAGCATTTCATAAATTCCACCTTCTAACGATCGAAAACTACTGAATTACGGGGCAGCTACATTAGACACAAACTGTTCGTTATGTAGTCAAGCTTTGCAAGCTTAAGGGGCTATAAAGATATAGAAATTTTATTAGAAAAATAGATTATATGTGGGACTATGACACCACTTTATAAGCTACATGATTTGTACCTGAAATTATAAAATACATCAATGCCATGTATTACATTTCCACTGTGCAGCACATTTTTTTGTCTCCCCCTTACATTCTTACTTTCTAATCTGTACAAATCCTATTGAATTTTATCAATGTCATTTGAATTGTTTAATCTTAAATTCATTTTATGGCACAAGAAAATTTATATTCTGCTCTTCATCTGATGAGTCATTTACAAGAAATGATAGTGGCCCTAAAACTAATCCCTTTGGTTTGGCCATTAATGTTTTTTCCTTATTTGAAAATGTTTCATTATCTTTCCTGTTTGTCAAGGACCTTTTTCATTTTACTTTTCTTTCACTTCAATTGTAAGATGGCTTCCAGCATCTTTATTTCCTTAAGTACCACTGAGGATACCTTAGGAAAATACAAATATTTTCATCTGCAAACTGAAATACAATGGAAACTGAAAATAAGGGGGTTTGGGTAGGAAGACTGATAGTGTCCCCTTTTATATCCCCTTCATTACAAATTTTCTTTTTTGCAACATTTAATTGAAGTAAAACAGCCAATAGATTCCTTTTTTAGGCACATCTCTCCTCAAAAAGACCAGAAATTTTTCCTCAGTTAATTGTTTGTTACGTGTATTCTCTCTTAGCAGAGAATACTTTTCTTGAAAAATGTTAGAAAGTATTTTTAGAAATAAGAAAAAAATTGATTATTTATTCATTTATTTATTTTCATAGTAGTATTTAGCTCTGTTTCCAAAATCTTTATGTCTGCATGGAAATCTTCTGAGGTTAGTAAGACTGCATGTGGATAGAAGTATTTTGTCATATGGAGACAATTTATGTTGATTTCTTTTAGAATAATAGCAGCTGTGAGCGAGAATAATTATTTGGAAATCAATTAACAGCAATCTGCAACTTTGCCCATTCTCCATGGGTGTCTACCTTACAATATGAGAGTTTAGTGTTGCTTTTTCACCATTGTGCTATGAGATAGCGTATAGAGGTACATCAAAAATATATGGCCATTTGATGCAAAGCCCACAGCCACAGAAAATTACAGAATCACAGAAATGTTTAGGTTGGAAAAGACTTGTAAGACCATTGAGTCCAACCATTTTATTATCTATTTTCTTTTTCTTTTTCTGAATTCCTCCATCTTTTAAATAATATCTTCATTTTGTCAAAATTCATTTTGGCACAGAATAGAATTCATACAATTTTATTGTTTCACCTCCCTCAGCTAGTCTTGAGGTTTTATCATTGACTCCCTCTTTCTGAACTTATAGTAAAGGGGCATTTGTAAGGTTGGTATTTTAGAAGTAATATGACATAGATCTCACTTAGATTTTATATTCACACTCAGCGAACTTTTCTTTGCTGGCCACAAAACTTTCCTAAATGTAGCCGTTTTGGTGTACTAGACTGATAGAAATGAAAGAAGTATTTGAACACTCTTGAAGATAAGAAGAGGTTGGAAAGCTTGACTAAGACTCATATTGGGTTCTGTGATAGAGTGAAAGTTATCAAAGATGGAAAAGGCAGAGCATTTCTAACTATCCACAGGTAATCTTGGCACAGATAGATGAAAATGACTGCTCATTCCACATTTAAAAACTCCATAACAACCTCCCCCCCACCCCGCCCCGAGATTTTCTTTCCTGGACACCAAGGGATGCTCACCTAAACACACCTTGTTCTTGTGGCTTGACTTCATCATGTCAGTCCATACAGTCCAAATAAATGTTTAAAAGGGGCCTTCTCAGTGAAGTTTCAAACCAAGCTTATTCCTCACAGTTCCAAAGGATTTTCGTGTTAGTTTTTTTCTTCCCCAAATAATGCTAAATTTGCTATTGATGGTCTGCATCAATGTAACCACACTTATCCAGATGCTTGCTCTTCACTAGTGATACTACTATAATATTGCCAGCATCTTCTGCCCGTTGTTTTCCTGTAGAACAGGAATATGTACTCCATGGCTGCATGGTACATGTGCATGTTAAAGTTAAATCAGTTTGTGATAGCTGATGATATTTTAGCAACAATTGCTTCAATGAAGTTAATAAACGTTAACAAATCAGAAAATACATAGTTCTAGGCACAAGAGAGACATCTGAATCAACTGGAAATGGATGACATTAGTAAATTTACAGAAAAAAAATGGTGAAATACATATTGAACCTTTCTATACCCTGTTTTGTGCAGTTAAAGATATTTACTCATGGACATATATTCACATGTATTTCCAACATTTTAAAGAACATTCTGTTAATAGTTGTGCATATCTGCCATTCCCTTTCTCTCTTATCTCTCAAAGAGAAAGATTTTCCAGAAACAAGAAACTGATGTGCTGGTGTGTGTGTATACAGCATTATCCTCTGCCAAATGGATACTGATCTGTCAGAGACCTGTTTGGCAATACTGACTGTACGGCAAGGCAAACCCCTTTCTGAAAACAGTTGTGATAGGACCCAAACAGAGACAATTACATTCCCAGAGTCCTGAAGGACAATGTCTCCAGTATGGCTGTATTTTCTCTGTATTACAGCTTTACAGAAATGAACAATGTTCCACTGAACAGAAGGTAGCATGATGCTTGGTATGAGAGGTTTTAGTTATTTTGAATGTCTACAAGCTATCTTGGGGAGCCATCTTCTTAGCTTCTTTCAATGCACACAAAGAAAAGGTTTGTAAGACAATGCTAAAACTGAGATGAGATTGTTATATCTGAACGTATACCAGCATGTAGTTATAAAGATGCACCTATTTTGACCACATACAGCTGTCATGTAGCACATGGTACTCTTTATGATGAACAGCCTTCAATTTTAAGTGTTATTTCTTTTCTCCTTCTGTTTCTTTTCTTTCCTGCTGTGGAGTGTTTTTTATTCATTACTGGTAGCATGAATGTCCTCATTTTATTTTTTTCCTCCTGCTGAGGTGCAGTAAAATAAATTAGTTTAATACATTTTATGAAGGTAGTTGATTTAATTTTCCCTTTGGTATGTCTGAGGATACAACTGCTTTAATAAATTGATATTAAGATAGCTGGGTTTAAATGTTTCACTATTTTCTACCTGCTGTGGAAGACGCCAAGTACTTTAGTCAAATATTTTTAGAAGTGCTGGAATCAATTTTTTCCCCTCATATTGCTGCCCTGAAGATACGCATTTGGCACATTAAGGATTTATTTCTTGAAAATATGAGGAAACAGTGTAACCTGGTTGGTTTGATTGCTTTGATTCTAAGCTGTTCAGAGCTTAGGAATAAATTTCAGCTGGGAAATACATTCTCAGAAATAAAGAGTTCACATCAGATTATCTATAGCTATGTCTAGTTACAATTTTTGTAAAGGTTTTTGCTGTTTTTAACTATGGGAGTGTTATGTACATCTAGATCAATAAAGCCTGAAACAATGAAGTATATAGAAATCTAAGACCTATTTTAATGGCCATTTACATGCAGTAGAAAAGCAAACAATTCAGATCTGAAAGCTTTTTAGTTGTCTAGGCAAAATCCCTTAGTCATTCAGCACCATGTAGCAGATGGACAGTCACCACTCAGAAATATCCACAGCAAACAATATTTTCAATTACAACATGGCTTCACTAAGGGCAAATCCTACCTGACAAATTTGGTGGCCTTCTACAACACAGTTAAAGTGTTGTTGGATAAGGGAAGAGCAATTGATGTCATCTACCTGGACTTATGTAAAGCATTTGATGTCCTGCATGATGTCCTTGTCTCTAAATTGGAGAGATGTGGATTTGATGGATGGACCACTTAGTGGATAAGGAATTGGTTGGATGGTGTCACTCAAAGACTTGTGGTCAATGGTTCAATGTCCAAGTGGAGTGGTGACACCACTGGTGGATGACCACCAGTGACAAGTAACATTCCTCAGGGTTCAATATCGGGATTGGGGCTGTTTGACACCTTTGCCAGTGCCATGGACTGGGGGATTGAGTGCACCCTCAGCAAGTTTGTTGGCAACATCAAAACTGTGTGGTGTAGTTGACATGCTGGAAGGAAGGGATGCCATCCAGAGACCTTGAGAGGTTTGAGAGATAGGCCACTGCAAACCTCATGAAGCTTAACAAGGCCAAATGTGAGGTCTTGCGCATAGGTTGGAGCAATCCCAAGCACAAATACAGGCTGGGCAGATAATGGATTGAAAGCAGCCCCACAGCCATAGACTTGAGCATGTTGACTTGACAGGAAGCTCAACATGACCTGGCAACATGTTCTTGCAACCCAGAAAGCCAACTGTATTCTGGGCTGCGTTAAAATAAGCATGACCAAAAGGGTGGTGGGGGGTGATTCTTCCCCTCTACTCCACTCTCATGAGATCCTCACCTGCAGTGCTGCGTTCAGCTCTGGGACCCCAATATAATAAGGACATGGAGCTGTTGGAGAGAGTCCAGAGGAGGCCACAAAGAACTGAGGCCTTGAGGATCTCTGCGAAGACATCCTGAAAGAGCTGGTGTTATTCAGATGGGACAAGAGGAGGCTCTGGGGATACCTTAAAATAGTCTTCCAGTTCCTAAAAGAAGCCAACAAGAAAGCTAGAGAAGGACTTTTTACAAACTCATGTAGTGATAGGACAAGGGATAATAGCTTTAAACTGAAAGAGAGTAGGTTTAGATGAGATATGAGGAAGAAATTCTTCACTATGATGGTGGTAAGGCATTGGAACAGGTTTCCAGAGAGGCTGTGCACATCCCATCCCTGGACATGTTCAAGACCAGGATGAATGGGGCTTTGAGCAACCTGGTCTAGTGGAAGAAGTCCCTGCCAATGGCAGGGGAAGTTGAAACTAGATGATCTTTAAAGTCTCATTCAGCTGAAATCATTCTATGATTCTATGATTCTCTGCTATGAACAAAATAGATACAAGAAGGCAGTATTTATCCTCATCTAGGATAAATAATCATAGTCTCTTGACTTTAATGCATCTATGAATAATTAGCTGCCATGAGTGTTTGACTTGGAGAGAGAAGCAGGGGTGCTACAATTATTCTACACAGAACTTCATGACTTTTGTAAGATAGCTCAGGAGAAGTGTTTTTTAAATATTGTAACAAAAGCAGAGAAAAAGAAAAAGTATAGTCTCGTTGAATATTTTTATCTCAAATTCTCAGATTTGTCAACATTCAGAAAAATAAAAGGTTACACAAAGGTAAAGCAGAGTTGTATGCTTCCTTTTGACTAAACAGGAGTATGTTCTGTGTCACTTAACCTCATTGCAGTTCTTTCTGTGGTGAAAATAAAGCCATTCATGTGAAAAAACAGATAGTATGGGAGCTTAGGTATATAACATTTATGCTCAAGCTGATCTACAGACAACATACTCTAATGAGCTAACTGATGTTGGCAGTCTGCATCTGTGCTCCATCATCATTTAAAAATTGAAATCTGTAATATGAGTCCATAGAATCATAGAATCATAGAATGGTATAACCGAGCAGATAAGAAGGGGAGGGGGGGGAAGAGAAAAGAGAAAGAAATTTCAGTGTTGTCATTATTTTTTTCAATGTTCTAAGATAATGTAAAGCATCAGAGGAGACTATAAACCAAAAGCATGATAGAAAAATCCATAAATAGAAATTTTCCTGAGAAAAAATTGAGAAAAATGTAATCATACATGGCTTAGCATTCAAAATCATCAAGTTATTGTTCATTTAGATCTTCTTCCAACAATCAAATTTCAGACACTCACATGTATTTACAACTGAATAATGGCTACTTAGAAATGCAATCCATAAATTAATTGAGATGCAATCTGATGTACAAGGTCTAGCAGTAATTAAATGCATCACCAGAGCTCAGTTTTTATGCTTCTGTGATGTCACTTTTTTGGTGAATAATAGATGTAACTATATTAAAAAATGTAAAATCGCGATGAAATACTCAAGACCAGATAGTGATAAATCTTATTCATATATAGGCATGCAAACACCCTGTGATAATTCTAAGTGAATCTCTATTTAATGATTTTATGATAGTCATATTTATTTCTATCAAATAATTAATTCTAGACATGTGTGTGTAAATGTACAAATGTCATATTCTTATATACTTGTTTTAAATTCTATATGAAAAAGATATCCTTTGCCAAATGATTTAGCAGGGCATAACGACTTAGCAGTTTTTTAAGTTTCTTGCAGAGAAGTAGAAGATATTTCTTCACTGAATATGATTTCTCTTCCCCACTAACAATCTCCTGAGACATTTCTCTGTTGCCAGTACCAAAAAGTCATAAAGTGGAAAAGTACACTCCAGATTTCTCTACACCATCTGTCATACAGACCCTTTTCTTGACTTTCCCTCTGTGTCATTACAATTACATTTCATAGATGTTTTATAAGAAACTGAAAAGCCATGCTGTACTGTCAACATTTTAGCCTCCTTATCTTTTCAAGATTGAGTATTTGGCCTATCATTACTATCATCTTCATACAGGACATCACAGAATCACAGAATCCTGAGGGCTGGAAGGAATCCTCTAGTCCAACCACCATCCCTGCGTACTGCCACAGTGCAATCCTTCTCTGATGGCCAGACCCTGCCTCTCAGGAGGAGGTCCAGTCTCTTCTAGGATGATGTGGTATAGACTGCTGTGGCTTTAAAACTATGGTATTTGTATACAGGTAAGAGGTTTGAAAACTGTTAATGTAAGCAGAGGATAAATGCCATTATATACAATTAAAAGCAGATAAATAACATTTGGCATCATTAAGTTTAACCCTGTCTAACAAAAATACATCAACAAAGCAGACAGAGACTTTTTAGCAGCAATGTGTGCTGTCATGAGCTTCAAGTGCATCTCTGATGCTTCAACTCTTCACCTCTTCCCCATTTCCTTCTCTCCTCTACCATTCATCATACAATAAGGGAAAAGAAATTGCTTTCTGGTTTCTAGAGGTGACAAAAAGAAGCCTCTGAGGCATGTAATTAACACAATCTATTTATTAATGGCACAAAAAGTGCACCATAGATGAGATCTAGCTTCCCCCAAAGCAATCAGATTCCCACAACTTCCCTACAAGGCAATGCAAAGATAAAAATCCCATGCAGCAAACTCCATCCAATCTCACCACATTCTTAGCATCTTCAACTGATGAAACAATTAGATCTGAGTCAGAAATTTAGTATTTGTGATAATGTTTGCATTGGAAAAATACCTATGATAATGTCCAGATAGTAAGAAAAAAACTTTCAAAATTTCAGTGTATAATACCAATTATTTTCTCGTAACGTTAGTTTTCAAAGCAATGCATTTTTCAGCTTTTTTTTTCCCGTAACTGTTATTCTGTTACTTTAAATTAGCAGTTGCTTGCTTATCCTTGTGCTTTAGCTATGGCTGGATCGAAGTTTAGTTTTAAAATGTATAACCAGCCTAAATAATAATAATAACAAAAAGGGTATTCTGGGAAACTGATATACAAGGAACACTTTACTGAAGATCAGTTCAATTTTAATTTTTGTAAATCCAAGAAAAAGAGATGATTATGTTTTTCTAATCTGTTCTTTCTTCTAAAGACAAAGTCTTTTTAGATAAGAGTTTTAACATAGAACAAAATTATGTTAGGTGAACAACAAAAAATACGCACATTAGTCTGGTATTTCATAGAATCATAGAATGGTAGGAGTTGGAAGGGACCTTTAGAGATCATCTAGTCCAACCCCCCCTGCAGAAGCAGTTTCACCTAGATCAGGTCACATAGGAACATGTCCAGATGGGTCTTGAAGACCTCCAAGGAAGGAGACTCCATAACCCCTCTGGGCAGCCTGTGCCAGGGCTTCGTCATCCTCACAGTGAAATAGTTTTTTCTTATGTTTAAGTGGAACTTTTTGTGTTCCAGCTTCATTCCATTACCCCTCGTCCTGTTGCTAGCTACTATAGAAAAAAGGGCTGTCCCAACCTCCTGACACCCAACATTTAGATATTTATAAATGTTAATAAGATCTACCCTCAGTCTCCTCTTTTCTAGACTAAACAGCCCCAGTTCCTGCAGCCTTTCCTCGTATGAAAGATGTTCCAGTCCCCTGATCATCTTGGTGGCCCTGCACTGGACTCTCACCAGAAGTTCCCTGTCCCTCCTGAGCTGAGGAGCCCAGAACTGGACACAGGACTCCAGATGAGGCCTCACCAGGGCATAGTAGAGGGGGAGCAGAACCTCCCTTGACCTGCTGGCCACACTCTTCTTGATACATCCCAGGATGCCATTGGCCTTCTTGGTCACGAGGGCCTTTGACAGCAAAGTAATTAAATGTTTGGGGCTTTTTATTGTGCAAGTGCAAAACCAAATCTAAAATAATCTTATTTGCCTCAGATTTTAAAAATAAAGTACTCTAAGTCATACATATGACTTTGCTCTGTAGTTCACTGGTCAGTTTTCATTCTCTATTGTCATTCCTGCTAGCATCAAGGAGACAAGAGTGTAATTTTGAAGTGAATATCTTTGGATAATTTAAAAAGTAATTTAGTGTAATTTTTATCTTTAATACTGGTTGAACCAGAACGGTAGAAAAGCATCTAAACTGCAAAGTTTATCACTGGTTCTTTCTGCTTTAAAAGGGATTCAGAGCTCACAATCACTTTATGATTACCAGAGAAACATAGGCAAATTATATAGTTCAGAACTAGGTCCAGTTTAAAATATGCATCATACTGTGTCATCGGTTTGCATAATTTTTTTTGTCAAAATACTAGTTTATGAAACAAAACAAATAAATTTGACATGTAGTTTCTTAATCTACTAGAAATAATGATATAAAATACTTTGTGATCCCTAGGAGAACATTAGGAAGTCTTTCTAAGGGTTTTTGTACACACTTTGCTCCTAAAGTACAAGGAGCAAAGATTAGTGACCATTTACTTAGGAGCAATTTTGGGAGGGATGCTCAAAGTTAGCATCTAAACCAGTAACTATATGAACATTCATAAAGTTGACAAATAAACAATAAAATATAATGCATAAGTCAAAGCAGCTTGTTATTTTTAAGTACCCAGCTTTGTTATTCATTATGTCAATGTATTTGTCTTTTATTTTTTCAGCCCTCTTTCCCTTGCAAGTACTGCTCAGCAGCAAGAGGAGTCACATAGGATAGCTGACAGAGAACATAAGACATTAGCAGTCTTGTTACATGGCAATCATCTTCCCTCTCTCTCACTGTTCTGGTACAGAACTCATGTAAGGTTTGATACTGCACAGCCGCTAGAAGAGCTCACAAAAAGTTACTGCTTTTCTCAGCACAGTAACTCTGCAACAGAAATGTTCATCTTTTATTCATTAGCTTTTAAACAACCTCATCTATAACTCCACAATTCCTCTACCTGGGTGTTTCCTATCTACTTGGGCACTTGCAGTTTTTCTGGATTACAACTGAAGTAAGATCCTTGACTTTGACAGGGTTGCACAGGTTATAAATCAGAGGCCAATGTAATTTGGGGATTTTCTTCCTTCCAGTGCAGCTAAGACTGTCTAACCTAGGCAGGCACATGCTTACATTTCCCTTCCTTCAGTCTCTTCCTGCCCCAGGCAGAAACAAACTGAAGATGAATTCCCTGTTTAACATACAGAGATAGGGAAATTTGCTGCTAATTACAGTGGTTAGAATTCCTAATGGGTAGGAAAGGAGTCTCCAGAGCCCACCCCATTCCACAGGCAATTCTCTTAGGTTGTTAAGTTTCTCTGCTCTTTTACAGAAAATTTCTTAACAAAATTACTAGCAGCCTTTATCAAGCTGATATTGTAATTACTTTTGGGAAAAAAATGGTATCTGAGGAAAAAGAAAACCACACTTCTATGCTTAATTTAGTAATGGGAAATTTAGAGAGAGAAAGCTCTTTCACAAGTGGGATGAAATAGGCCACTAAAAGCTTCATTTGGGGGGTTAATATTAACAAGCAGAACTGTGACCTTAAATCCTAGTGCATTTACTTTTACAAGTCCTGAAAAAATTTGACCACTCATGGAAATCAGAGCTAGAGAAGTACATGTACTCAGCTATCTTCTTGATAGAATCATAGAATCATAGAATCTTAGGGGTTGGAAGGGACCTTTAGGGATCATCTAGTCCAACCCCCCTGCCAAAGCAGGTCCACCTAGAACAGGTCACACAGTAACCTGTCCAGGCAGGTCTTGAAGACCTCCAAAGAAGGAGACTTCACATCCTCCCTGGGCAACCTGTGCCAGGGCTTCATCACCCTCACAGTGAAATAGTTTTTTCTTATGTTTAAATGGAACATTTTGTGTTCCAGCTTCATCCCATTACCCCTTGTCTGGCATTACCCTCTCCTGGCATTTCACTGCATCACCATCCTCTCCCTCTCTTTGCAGAATTAAACTGCTTCTCCTCTTTTCATGTAAAAAGTCCTCTTATGGCTGAAAAACTTTTACAGATATTGAATAAAAAAAACAGAGTAAGAACTCCCGTCCTCTCTTGCCCTCTCTTCTGTGAGGAACTGTAGGGAGTTTGCGGAATTAATTCTTTGTTTTCTCTCAAGCTTGGACAATATTTAATGAAGAAAATTTTGTATCTAGTCTTTGAGAATCAAGTCTATGAGGAAGAAAGGCAAGATCCCACTGCAAGGTATAATAGAAGAATTCTGCCTTACCATGCATCCTTGGAGAAGAAAACCTATAAAACTTTCCTTCTCTTCCTTCAGCTTTGAAAATCTACATATCTTGTGATACACAAAAATTGCAACTATTTCCATAATCTCCACCCCTCAATACTTAACATAGAAGAAATTGGAGGCTTGTATCCTTACAGGTTTTATTATTATTTCAGTTTGAACTCCCAACTCCCGAGTGGTGGATGTACATTACAATAATAGATGAAGTATAAGAAAATGCAGACTTCCTACAAGGAGGTGTTTGACTTAATAAAATGTAGGCTTTTTAACTGGAAATTGTACGCTCCAAGTGGGACTGAGTAGAGCCCTAAGTCTCTTCTCACTGACATTAACACTCTGATTTCCATTTCTTTATTACAAACACAGTCCAACACTGAGGGTTTTACAAAACCCATTCCCAAATTAGTTCTGGATGCTTTAACATAACAATTTTGTGAAGCTGTATTCTGTCAGAGTACAATCATATCACCCATGCAAACTTAGCAACATTCAAATCATATGAAGCTGTAAGCCCTCTCATTTGAGAAAGACGATGCTAAATAAGTGCCACATACCAATTCCTAGTCTTTCCTGGCATATATTTAAAATTCTGACCTCATCAGAGCTATGCTAATTCACAACAGCTGGGGGACTGGCATTTTCTGGTTTCAAGAGTTACACAGGGAGATCTCTGGTAACGACAACTGCATCTCACTGGTAGTGTTAAAATTAAAATGGGACCACATGTGAGCTCTGGGAAAGTATTGACCTTACATTTGCAAGTTCACAATCATATAAAAAATGTTTTAAAATGTGCCAGTATGTGACATTTCTGTATTACAGTATTTCCAAAGATCGTTTTTAATGGAGCTAGGATGAAACTAAATGATGAAAAAGAACAACAGAAATTACCAGTAACAAATCGAGCCACTTTAGGGGACCATTGTATTCAATGCAAAATGTCCCTTTTTGTTATAAACCAAACATTAACCTTTAAATAGTGCTTTTGTTAATATAGGAGGATAATTTGTCTTAGTTTAGTAGGCTGTTATTTAATTATAACCAAAAATAAGTCAAAGCATTTACACAGAAAGTCTGGAGGAAAAATCCTGTACATACGTATCCATACTGAAAAAATAAAGCACTTGTTTGTAGACCCAATATGTATGTAGGGCAGTAAAGTGGAGTGTAGGAAATTGAACTGCAGGAGAGAGAGTGATTTCAAGTGCTATTGTTGTCAATATATACTTCAGCTCTAAGCCCTGACAGGTGAATTTCTGGAAACTTGGTTAGAGTAAATCTAAAGCTTAGTCAAAGATCTTAACACATTTCTTGAAGTCTTTTGTCTGCACAAGTGGTGCATTTCACACAAGAGTGTGTGAGATGATTCAGGAGCAGTTTCTTAATCATTAATTGTTTATAACATATATATTCTTTGTATATATCTCAAAGTATAGAAACATTCCTAATAGATTTTTTTTAAATTAAAAAAGCTAAGCTCATGTTTTTATTCTCTAAATATTTCAATGATAAAACTGTTAATGTTATTCAATTCTGAACAACCTCTTTGAATCTCTTAAAATTTATTCTTTAGAAATTTGCTGAAATGCCTTTGGTATAACTGAAAATTAGCATCTTAAGTGTCCATCTTTGCCTAAAGAGATGGGATTATCTTTTTAAAAAATTACTAATTTTTGATCACAAATACTTTGGATGTGATATATCATTTTAGTAGCCACAGTTTTACAGCACTATATCATCACAGCTTTTTAAAATTATCAGAGTGACATCATGGCAAATAATTTTGAAAATGTTTTCTAATTAAAAGAATCCTGATTATTGTTAAAAGTGCTTAAAAATCCTGCCTTATATTCTATGTTATTTCAAGAATGTTAGAATCAACAACTTGGAAATAAAGGAGTTTAACAAAACGCATCATATTTCTTATGAATTATTTAGTTCTAGTGTAGTAGCATCAATGCACTAATACCTACCCCTCCATAAGGAATACAACAAACTGAAGAATACTACACCAAGGACTTCTCAAACTTTTGAGGAGAAATAAGGAGGCAGAGTTGATTTACATGTCCACTGCAGCTTCCACCTAAATAAAATAGCTTGCATTGTTATAATTTCTTGTTTGTTTCAAGTAACTTCAGATACTATGGCAATGTTTACTAGCAGAGAACTTGGATCCATATACTTACTAGTTGTTTGTGGAGGAGTGGTATGTGGATATGTGGATAAAGAGGCCTGAAGTCATTCCTCTGCTTTGCAGGCAGAGTAGAAATTGTTTCAAATTCCAGTCACAAACAACTGTTTTGCTTTACTATAGTTATAGCCACAATTTCCTAATCTCTTAAGATCACCATGCAGTGCATGTATTTACACTTTAAAAACTAATAAATATATCCATATGAGTTAAGAATTGAGTATGAATTCTTCTTGCAGACATGTGAGTGAACAGAAAGGGACAAAATTCTGGAAAAAAATCCCATCAATTTGTCTATATTGTGGGGCCAACTAGTGTATGGCTTGTTCAATAGGAAAATGAACTGCTCAGCAGGCACAACACTTTCACGATGATGAGCTTTTATAAGCTATTGCGTCCTACTGAAATATCCTGTTCTATTTGACTTCTGAGAGTGGTTCCAAATACTGAGCTGCTGAAGTTTCTGCTCTTCCAGTGATCACAAAACCAAGTCTTTGTCTTTCTCAGGTGACTATTCTTTGAAAATTAAAGATCAGAATATCTCTTGTGAATAGAAGGGAATGATAATTCACAATTTCAGTTAACATGACAAACAAATCCAATTCTATGAACCAGCTCTGTTGTTAGCTTGGTCTTGAAGAACCACTAATGTCACGATTACCTATCACTCTTCATCGCAATGTAATATCAATCTCTAATTACTTTTTTGCATACTCTGAGGGATTAAAAAGGGCTATCTAAATCACAAATTTATCCCAACCCAAAAATAGAAGAGAGAGTTTTTAAAGTCAGTGTTCAAGCAAATGAAGTATGAGCTTAATATATTCTTTGTTAGCCTCAATATTTTAAAAATCCCCTCTACTTTTTCCTTATTACTTTTCAGTATAACTTTATACTGCATAGAATATTATTAACATGCTTAAAACTAAATCACATAACAAAGGCATAAAATTATCTAGAAAGTAAAGCCAGCATTCAGAGTAGTTTCCCAATTAACTGCTTCTACTTTATTGGAAACAAGAAAATTGTAGATATCGAATTCAAACATTAGTCATAGAAATAATCACAAGAGAGAAAAGTAGATAAAAGGTTAATGGTTATATTTGAAGTTACTTTAGAATGTGTCCTAGATGTAATTTAGAAGATCAAATTTAGAAGTTTTCATTCCTATGCAGTCACTGGTGAGAGAAAAGTAGCTCCAAGAGGCATTACACAGCACCCACTAAAGTATCCTCTTTTAGATGACAAAGGCATCCTCTTTCACCAAAGTGCTATTGCTAAAGACTATTAAGCATAATCCGTTCTATACAGTTATGAGAGCAAGGTGTATTAAGAAATGCACTAATATTAGTATTTTTAATATGTCACATTTCTAGATGTTAACTATTGTCCTTCTCCTAGGAAACGTTTTTGTCTTTCTTCTTACTGCAATACTATATACTAAAATACTCCTGAGACTGAATTGAGAGAAGAGAACTCAAAGTCACTTACTGAAGCAACGAAGGTGCATCTCACTGACTTCAATGGCATTGAGATCACGCATCATAAAATCTGATCTAATTACATTAATGCTAAGTTTTTATTCCATGTTATTAACAAACATTTGTAATTATGGTAAAATATTATTGTTTTTTCAGTTTTCAAATAGGTTTATATTTTAGTCACTAGTGGTATATTTTACCAGCCAGCCAGATACAAGTAGCAGTAAACCAAAGACATTTAGTTTATGTGCTCTTCAGGCACTTTTAACACTGAGAAATGGAGAAAAAGTGATTGATTTCCAGAATATGAAATGCTATTAAGGAGATTCTGATCTTCATCATGTGACTTATTTCGCATGACATTAAAACAAATAATCCAATCATACTGGAGCTGTAACAGCAATCATGTGATGTCCATCATAGTAGATGTGAGGTTCCTATCCCCATAGCAACATCTGTAGCTCTTATGCTAATCACTTTAAATTAACCTTGATATGAAAAAATGCCCCAGGGATAATGCTGTTGTTATGGCAGTTCAGATGAGTAGCATGATTTTCTAATAAAACTCCACAGCAAAAAATAAGGGTGATAATGAGATGTCCTGTTAGGACATTTTTTTTACTATGCTTTGGTGAAACCAAGACATTAGTACTAGCATCATGATAATTATAAATACCATAGATAATGATCTGTCTTATTGATTACTGCCCTTTTATAACCCACTGTGGTTAATTTAAAGTGTGTACACAAATTGAACAATTTAAAAGGTAGGAAGCTGATATGATATCTATCTGAAAACATAATAGTAGTTCACCTCTTCATAAATGATAGTAAGATAAAAAGAAAGGTGTCTACTACTTTCCTTTGGTAAGATCCACACATTACAAGTGCTAAGCTACAATCCTGCAGGACTTCAGTCTGGCACAAGAAATCTTCAGATTTTGAGCTGAACCTCTACAGTGAGAAGCTGTTTAGATAAGCAGAGTATGAACCTTTTGTTGCATAAGGTGCTTCTCAGTCTATAAGTTAAAGACTACCGAAAACTTTATAATTATAAGGTTTTGCCTAAATGGACATATCTTTGCAAGAGTCTGCTGGCAGATGCATTTGGAGTATCAATAGTAGAAATACATGAGAGACTCTTGGAGCACAAATTCAGAACTGTTCCCAGTACCGAAAGCTGAGTTACACTGATAGGTACAAAGTAACAAAATATTATCTGGAATTAAACCTAAATTTGTTAACGTGTCCTTTAATTGCCTTAAACTAGTCTAGCTTGTATGAGGTTTTCAAAATTTGTTTTACTTCTTGTCTGGTCCCACAGCATACTGGCTGCTCTCTGGTAAGGGTAGTGGTGAGGGGAGGACCATCAGAGAACCCTCAGCCAGCCCTGGAGCTGCTGGGGAAAGAACTTAAAGGAGCCTGCATGGAGGTAACCCTAGGAAGCCCTGCTACAAAACCACATCAAGGCAACCCCAGCCTCAGAAGAATGCTGGGGCCTTGTCCAAGCTCTGGCCATGGCCAAGCCAGGCCCCATCCATGACTGTAGCCCAGCCTCTGGATTGCCTTCCCTGTTTTCTTTCCTGCCTTATATTTTAGTGTTTATTTTACATACATTTATTGTTACTACATAAAGTTTACAGGCCTGTATTTCACAGCAGTTTTAAAAGATGGTGCTCTGGTTCCCTACTACCTTCTTTTATAGCAACTATTTTTAGAGATGGAAAACAGCAGCATCATTTATCTACCAGAGTAGTAGTTACACTCCTTTTCATGAGAAAATATAGACACAAATACCAGCTGGCTACTAGGTTAACAAGGGAATCCAATATAAGGTAGGGGACTATAACAATTATGGCAATCCAAAGTTAAAATTTTTCTTTTCAATTCTTTTTCCATTTCACTAGCCTTGGAGCAAGCAAGTCTATTTAATGACTTCTATTTCTATACCAATAATTCTATCCTATGGAATTAAAATTGATTTTCTGTTAGCTCATGAAGATCCAGTGTTGCCTCTCTTTTCTCTGATGTAAAGCCAAGCGAACACTGTGGAGCCTCTCCATAAAGTTTAGTGGACATTAAGTCAACACCTAAATATGCACCAGTGACAGTAACAGAAAACAGGGATAGCAGCATTTTGACTGTCGGTAGAGAATCTCAGTATAAGAAAGAAGTGCCAAGGTCTTTTTATATTCTAGCTGTTGAGAAAGCAAGAGGCATCCTGTGAGCTGTAGTTATTTGTTGTTAAGGAACCATCCCTGTAGCTTAAAACACATACTTCAGTAGTGAAATTATAAAATCATATATTGCCCTGGAGCTGCTGCCTGAGTAAACGTGAACTGCCAGCCAAAGATGCTCTAGTGCCTTTGTCCTGCTGTGCCAATAGACTACTGAAATGACTGAAGCCATGCCGCCTGCCACAGAGCCATGCCACATTCAAGACTTCCCATTTTCTCTGTGTCCAGTCTTTCTGAGTCATGCAAGGAGTCTCAACAAACCAAGTTCTCCATTTGGTTTAAAGGTGTAACATAAGAGTGTAAATGGTTTTTCATTCACATGTGTATCAGCTAGGAGTCTTTTGTGCATCAAAGTCATTGTATGGTGAGGTTTTGCACCACCATGAAGAAATTCACCACAGTCTTCCATATTTCCTCACCAACGCATGGAATATCCCACATACCTTAACAGTGATCACACACACAGCTGATGACAAATGTTGATGTCAGATGTGGACTTTTCAATTAAAAAGACAATACCTTTTTTGTTTCCTAGAAATGTTAAAAATTTATTGACTGAAACTTATCTAAGTTTTCACTGCTTTCATGTACCAAAGAAAAAAAAAAATGACAGGTTTTTAACTTAGGTTCCATGCCTGTGGTATGCAAAATGAAAAAAATCTTTTGGCTTTATCTGGGTTATCTTTCACTCACAGGAAGGAAAAAAAAAAGCCAAACATTTTCATATCTACTAGAATAATTATTCATCTGAAAAGAAAAAAATTCAAAAGTTCATTTTTCATTCTTAATACATACAAATAACAGATCATTTATCTGATATATAAAGCCAAGTTCTGAGATTTAAACTGCAGGCTCCTTGGATCCAAGAACTGATCACATTTATCTGTAAAGCACCAGACATAACTACCATGTTCTATAAACACCGAAGTAGCAATGGGATCTTTGGAGGTCTTACAAGACTGGGTTTATTTTGTTAGCTTTTTTCCTATCAGCTTAAGACAAATGAAAGCTAAAATAACTGAATTGCTTCCAGCTAACAAAGTGCATGTTCTCAGAACAAAACACACACATTTGAATTTTAATTCAAAAACTCCGCTTTTTAAACCCCAAAGGGTTTTTGTTTGTTTTTGTTTGTTTATTGTTTATTAGTTTGTGTTTTTTTAAAAAATGGTTGCAATGATTTGAACTCCTTCTTGCATATGGCGACTAATTCGAGTCCCACAGAAAACTGTGGATAAACATCTTGTAACTTTGAATGGGCCTGAATCTAAATAAGAAAAAGAATAACTGTCTTGGCATGATTAGACTTGTGTGGATGTTGATATGATTTGTAAAATGCAAATAAACAAAACTCTTTTCCTTAAGGTATGTCAGATTTTGTATCATTTTAGTTCTCTGAGCATACAATGCAGTCTTGTTTCCCTCCTTCTTCATTACGTACAACGCACATTATTCTGATAGAAGATCTCTTAAGAGTCTTGACAATGCCACCATGGCTATTGTGATCTGCCAGAAGTACTGTCTAATTTTACAGGAATGAGAGATTTGCCAAGATTGACACAATAAATAACTTTTGTGAATGTGAATATATGTTTACCTTGGCTTCAGGTAGACTCCTGTATTTCAAATGAATGCTATGTGAGGCAATACTCAGAAGTGGAGTTTTATTATAAAGTGCTTTCTGAGACTGCTGTGTCCTAGAAAATACATCTGTGCTACAAACAAGTGCTAGTGACATGGCACAAATTATTAACCAAAGAGAAGTTTTGCAAAGCCATTTTTAATTTGTGTGTACGTTCTGACTGTGTCTGATACTGGAACTGTTTTTTACTGGGTGGTGAGTGAACTGCTGACAGATCAACACTTCAGAAGCATTAATGTTTGCAAAAGACAGTCTCTAGAAGACAACATTCTGCAAGCAATGTACACATTGCTGGCAGTGGCGTGAGAGAAAGGTACATTTAAGTGAAACAATAGGACAGGGGTAAAGTAAGTGAAAAAATGGGATAAGAAACCATAGAGAGCAATTTTGCATTGATATAACTGATGATGAAAATTAACCAGTCAGGTTTCCTTTTATGTTTGTCTGTGTTCCATACTGCTATGAAAGTAACATAGGCCAGTAAATTGTCAATCCTGATACAGATGGAATGGCTGGTAAAAAAAATCTGTCCAAACTATCTAGCAACCAAAGTAGATAATTTGTCAAGCAAGCTAGTACAATTTTTAAAAAACAGAAGATAAAATCTCAGAAGCTTCTATATACAGGGGATCATTTCAATTTAAGTGTATCATACAAACCCTTTCCTGAAATTGGACTAATTCATACTGAGGGAGTAGATGTTTCAGATCATTACAGTAAGAGACATGACATATAAAGGAGTAGCCTCAGTCTCGCTTTGTCTTTACACTCTCCAAATCACTTCGCTGTACATGCTGCTGCTTCCTGCATTAACCTTCACTGCATCAACTTTGCACCTCCCAAAGCTAATCTTTTGTACAGATGAGGCTTTTTTAGTTCTAATGTACTAATAAAACTATTCAAAGTTACACTCAGGCACCAGAAAATCTGGTGAAGAGTTTATTCTGAGATCAAAACAAATTGATAATACATGGTAATTATTTATGCTTTGTTCTGAACTCTACGTGGTGCATAATAATCACATGTGTTCTTGCTCAGAATCTTGTCACTTGAGCTAGTCAGCAAAAGGATAGGTCAGAAATATTACTGTTAGAGCTGGAAATACATTTGTCTGTGTCACCTTCACACCATATGCATATTTTTTCTACTATTTATTCCACTTTTTTAGTTTTTGTTAAACTCCTTTCTGCAGATGCTGGAATTGCTGTTAGAAGAGCACAGTACAAGATCCTTATGCTCTCCAGCCTCTCCCACCACCACCAAATGACAGCAGTTACTAAGTACATGCCAGAATGTTAATTTTATCCCTAATGGGAGTCCCAGCACATGTGTTTCTTTAGCTTCACTTTCCTACAGATGTAGTGATGAAAAAAGAATCTCAATTTCTAAGACTAACTTCCTTTCTTAAAGAAAATCAACCAGGAAGGCAGATGATGAGATTATCAAAAGAACAGATAACTAGGTCTCCAAAATGCTTTAATTATTTTCCTTTGATGTGCTGGTGTGGACAAAATAAAGGCCATATGAGGTGGTTCAACAATTTACAGGTCATTTGTAGGACAAGAATAAAACTTTACTTTTAAACTATTAGTCATTGAAAAAAAAATCTTTTATATGGCAAATCCACTTTTACAGTTCTTGATAACTAAACCTTCAAAACATTTTCTGTGGTTTTCACTAAAAAAAATAACAATTATCTTAAGAAAAGTTTGCGAACATAATCAGATAAGACATATAGAAACTCTGTCATATATCCCTTCCATGTTTTTGAGTACTTAATGGTACAATATATTCATCCACAGTATTGAGGATCTGTGCATTTTTATGTAGTGGTTTTGCCTGGCCCAGGTTTTTCGTAGCAGGGGGGCTACAGGGGTGGCTTCTTTAAACAAAAAGAGTTGCCAGAAGCTTCCCCTGTAGCTGACAGGGTTAGGGCCAGTCAGTTTTAAGCTGGACCCTGCACCTGACCCAGGCCTGGCCAATTAGTGATGGAGGTAACACCTCTGTGAATAACATATTTGACAAGGAGAAGAAGTTGTGGCACAGTGGCAAAATGGCATCAGCAACAGGGAGAGAGAATGTGAAAACATTTCTGCAGACACCAAGGTCAGTGGAGAAGGAGGGGGAGGAGGGTGCTTAGGCACTGAAAAGGCTTCCCTGTGATATGTGGTGAGGACCATGGTGAAGCAGGTTGTCCCCCTGCAGTCCATGAAGGATCACCAGGAAGCAGAGACCCACTTGCAGCCCGTGGAGGACCCTATGCTGGAGCAGGTGGATGCCTGAAGGGGGCTGTGGCTCCATAAGAAGTTCATCCTGGAGCAAGTTCCTGGCAGGACCTGGGAGTCTGTGGTGGAGGTGCTCAGGCTGGAGTAGGTTTGCTGGCAGGACTTGTGATCTTGTGAGGGACTCAGGCTGGAGTAGTCGGTACCCGAAGGACTGTTCTCCCAGTGTATGACCCCTGTTGGGGCAGTGTGTGAGGAGCTGCCCCCGTGGGAGGCCCCATGCTGGAGCAGTTCGTGAGGAGCTGCAGCCCATGGGAAGGACCCATGCTGGAGAAGTTTGTGAGGGACTGTCTCCTGTTGGGAGGGACCCCACAGTGTAGCAGTGCGAAGTGTGAGGAGGCCTCCTCCTGAGAAGAAGCAGCGGCAAAGTCCATCTGTAATGAACAGACTGCAACCCACATCTCCCATCCCCTGTGCCGCTGGAGGGGGAAGGAAAGTGAGTCCAGGGAAGAGGAGGGGTGGGGGGAGGTGTTTTTAAGATGGTTTTATTTCCCATCTCCCTGCTTTTATTGTTTCTTTAATAAATCAAACTTTTTTCTCCCCAAGTTGAGTCTGTTTTGCCCGTGATTGCTAATTGCTGATGCTAATCTCTCTGTCCTTATCTCCTTATCTCAACTCACAAGCCGTTTGTTTGTTTTATTTCTCTCTCTCTCTCCTGTCTAGTTTAGGAGGGGGAGTGATTTTATGACTGGGTGGACATCAGGCTAAACCACCACATTTTACAAACATATCCTTTCTGACCTTAGATTTTGTAAAGAGTTGTTTAATTGAAGGATTATCTGTGAACTCCTTCCTACAGTTTTTTTTAGATTATTGTCTGAAAAGACACAGTACATCAAGAGAACCTTGTGGATTCCACTCACCCATAAACATCTGCTGAATGTGTACCTGCATGTAGATAGAGATGTACTTTAAGTCAAAAAAGAAAGCATCGACATGTTTACTTATGTCTTTAGGATCTTTGAATTAATGACAAAAATTCAGACTTGGAACTGGAGAAACTAGATTTTTACATTTCAAAAATATTAATATACAGCCATTGTACAAATATTTCAGATATTGGAAAACACAGTTCTCATTAGAATTCTATTTTATGTGGTAATAGAAAAACAAAAATTAACTAATATATTAGTTGGACATCATTTTTGAAAGGTTTCAGCACTGGCCTAACAGATCAGGTGACTTCAGGAGAAGATTATTAGGTCAAACCTTTGAAAAATATGCTACTTACATAACCCTTCTTTATCTTCTCACTGAAACACCCAGGGAATGAAAACCTGGCCCTACATAATACTACAGGAACTTTGATACTGACTTCAGTAGAAATAAAATGAATTCTACAACAGTCTATATATATTGAGATAAATAATGTTACAAATACAAGGAAACTCCAGTTATCTTACTTATTTACTGCCTCCTTCAAGAGACACTGAGAAAATAAGGGCAAAAAGCATTGGAGACTGTAAATATTACCAAATTAAGTTATTTAAGAAATCAGAGATGTTACCTTCAAACTGTGGTGGGAAGGATAATGAAGACTACTTCAGGAATATTTCACTATTGGCTGTTGGACTGCAAAAAACTCTTGCCACACTCTGCCAGGAAATGACTGATAGAAATGGTAAGTATCAGAGGAAAAAGCACTAATGAAAGGGATGATTATACCTGGAACTATGTGGAAAACACATTTTTGGGAAAAAGAAAGCAGAACCTGAGGAAATAAAAATCCTAATTCGCATTTAAAATTCAAACATGCTCCCTTTAAGGGAATGATGGTCTTTAAGGGGAAGAACCTGGTGTGCCCCACTGAAAGTTGGCCTCTGATTTTCCCAATTGACAGGGTTCAGGTATTACAGTCCACAAGAAGGCATTCAGGGGCAGCTGGGAAAGAAAGGATTCCCACAGGCCAAGACCCATGGACAACCCCACTAACACAGGCTGATGATCTCTAGGAAGCCCAGAAATATAGCCCTATGTAGGTCATTGGACAGGAGGTGTGAGGTGTTAGTGTCACTTATATCAGAGAGCTCATTAACACTGTGATAATATGTCACTGACTTAAAATAGGATTGTTTGCATAAAGTAGGTTTTCTACCAGTATAATATGAGATGGTAAAAAATCTGTTTTATAAGATCTTGAGGGACATCTAAAAACTATGAAAACTTCTAGAAATTGCCAGCTCCAAAAGGAAGAAAGCACTCACACTACAGCAAAGCCAGGCCTGCTGACTGTTCAATTCTTTGCTGACAGGTCTGAGCAGTTATCTAAGTCTCTTACTACTCCTTATCTGATACGAAGACTTGCAGAAAGATCCTTACTGCAACATTACATGAACTCTTTGATGAGGTACTGAGGTATAATCTTCATATTTATCAAAAACAACTAAAAATAGAAATTGCAAACTGAATACTCTACCTTGTAGCCTCACTTTCATCCTCTGTCTCCAGAGATAACTGGACTATTCTGGAGTTCTCCAGAAGAACTGGCCAAAGTTAGGGACTTCTCTCTTACATTCCAAAAAAAAGTCCCAATAGAAAGGCTTTTCTGAAAATTAAAAGTTCAGAAAGCTTATAGGTTCTGAAGCAGTTTATTACCACTTATTGAACATAATGAGTTTAGTGGTCATGTTTTTCTTCATATGCTAGGTGCTTTGATCAAATGATATCTCCTGTGCTGAATCATCTTATGGCAGATTGATATCCCTCAGCCAGAGGACAGGTACAACACAGCCAGAAACCTTATGCAGAATCATATGGATATGAGACTCCTAAATTGCAGCTCATAGGAGACACTCTGGGTGCTCTAACAAGTAAAAGTTGCAAGTGAAACTGACTCAGAGCCTTGAACTTTAGTTTGAACTGAATATTTTTCCATAGAAAATATCAATTTAAGAAAGAAATCACATATCCACAGTAGAAAAACTAAAATTCTAACTAGCTTTACTAATGAAATGATAAACAAAACTGTAAAATATTATGTCTTATTTTTACTTCATTAGATATATATATCTGTGTCCTAGCAGATACAGTCCAAATTTCTACTGGGACTACAGAAGAAAGTTAATTGATGAGATTTATTTCCTAGTGATGGACTATATGTACAGTAATACGTATTCCTATTTCTTTTCGTCTTTAAGGAAGGACAGCTTCACGTGATTACAAATGATCAATTAGCCTTTTTGTTTACTGGTTGCTAAATGAAGTCTGAGAAATCTCTGGGAGACACCTCAACAGAACCGTCTAAAAGAAATTACCACCTACACTAATACTGTGGTGACTTTCATATTTGTAATATACTAATTACAAATCTCTTTAAGACTGTGAAAATATTAAAGTATCAAACCAATTACATTGATTTGTTCAGCTAATTTAGGATATATACTTTTTAAATCCATAGAAAAACAACCATTGATCTATCTATCAAAAGACATCTCTGGGAACACCCCTTGCTAGACTAACTCAAGTTGAAAATATTTTAGGAGACAGATTCACTGAAGTCCTGGGAACAAATTAAGTATTTCCTTCTGGTCATGGTCTTAATGTCTATTTCAAATCCAGGGAATATCTGTAATGCAATAATACTCTGCCTCGTTTTGTCCTTTCACCCAAGGACCTACCTAAGGATTATGGAATCACCAAGTGAGTTAATACAGTCTTCAGACTATCTTAAGACTCCACAGGTTTGATGAAACTGTAGGGAAAAAAGTTAGGCAATATGTTTTACAATAACTGCATATAAAACTGACAAAGAGAGTTTTCGTAAGTTTAGTAGGTACCATGGTTAAAAAACATTAAGACAGGAAATCATACTTTTCCCTCCCTCTTTTCAATCGCAGCATGACAGAAGGAAAAGCACATGATTTTCTTCATCTCCAAACATCCCTTAGACCAGGCAAGAATTTTCTGTGGAATGAAAGACAAACTGTCTTTGCTCCCCACCATGAGTGATGGGGGGAAATCTCCAGTAAAGTCAACAGAGGACTCTTCATTGTAGATGACAGCTGCAAGATGGTCATGTAAACACTTAAAAAAAAAAAAAAGGTACTATAGTAACACTTTATTTTACATGTGTGTGTGTATATAGGTAGGGGAGAAAGGAGACGTTCAAAATTGTTAAGTAATGCCAATGGTTTTGGATGCTGCTGATATCTGATTTTATTTCACTTGAATATAAATTTAAACTTAATCCCTGAAATAGAAAAAAAAGCTCTTTGATCTTAAACCATGCTAGATGCCTCACAGCTTTTACTGAATTTTAATGAAATTGTTTTTTTCCAGATTTTAGACATTCCTTAAGTTCTATGAATATAACTTAGGAGTGTAATACTGGAGTTTCCATACTGAAAAAACTTTGCATCAAAATCATATTTGGATTTCTAAATTTGTTGTCTTGATTTTCAAAGATACCAACTACATATTTATTCACCTTGGAGACAGAAAGCAAAGTCAGAATCAACTGTGAATAATAAGAATTTATGAAGCATTGACCACTTACTTATAACCATAGAAATATATCGCAATTTAAATTATACATAGGTAGAAACATCTGAAAATGTTGGCCCTGGATCACAAACATGAAAAAGACTCTAGGGATGGCATTAACTGAATTGACCCTTGTATGTGTAATTGTCACTAAGGCCAGAAAAGCTAACAACTGTACCTTTGGAAATTTAATTTAGTAAGGACAATACATATGATGGTTCTGTTACTAACTTCTGATTATTATGAAAATTCTGATTGCATGGCCTGTTTCTGTAGAAACTAACAAAAAGGTGACACATTCTGTTGACTTTCTATTATGCATTCATAACATCATTTTTCAATTCTATGCCATAAAGAATTTATGTAGGACATTAATCATGTAAGACCATTAAATTGTTATCTCATTTCAGTGATAATTGTTTACTGCTATAAATGGTTCATGTTTTGTTCCAACAGTTGGACTGTGACTAAAACGTATCCTCAGAGCAGCACTGGCAAAGAAGATTAACTTCTTCAGGGAGAAGGAGCTATAAAAGTAAGGGAGGGTCTTATTCTTGTGTGTAAGAAAATATGACATATAAAAACTGTGTAATTCAATCATCAAGTGGACCAAAGGAGGCAGTGGCAATAAGAAACCTAACCTGCTCACAGTTGTGTGCATCTGATCAAGAGTGCTAGGAAAAAAAATCTGCAAGTTCCTCACATTAATAACGTACCTGGCACCTTTCCCAAAATATAATGAAGAGGGTATGAAATGTTTTCCTTTATATAATTGTTTAAAATTATATAGCATGTAAGCTGAAATGCAATAAAACATAACTATGAAATATACATGCAATTATGAGAAAAATGCAGACTAAAAAAAAAAAAGTCAAGCACTTACAGAAAGGAATGTTAATAAAAAACAGCAAACCTGCCCCCCAGCATAACTCAGCCAATCAGAGTTATGCCGTGCAGTGTAATGATTTGTCACCTGCTTTTAGATTTCCCTATTGACTCCAGTGTGGAATAAGAATGGGATCAATTTAAAGCAGTCCTTTAATCCCAAGGGTGCCATCACTAATGCTGCTGTCTGTTACTGCTTTCTAAATGGAACCCGCCAATATATTTTTCTGTAGCAAAGTGTCTACTTTATGAGCATAATAAATAGCAATGGCCCTTTAATGACAACTTTAGCTTCGGCCATTATCGTACATTTTAAGTGCTTAAAAACACTAATGGGAGCTATACAGTGTTAATTATACTTAAGATATGAGTGTTGTACACAAGAACTACTGCAACATTAAGTAAAACACTTCTGCTAATCCTAATTATAGCCTGTACAGAAGAGATAAGAGAAATCAAGTGTTCCTTTACAGTAAGTTCTTAAAATAGCAGAGACTGGAAGGACAAATTGGCTGGAAAAACACTGGAAGCACCTTCAAGCATAGGACTTGATCCTTATTTACATCATTTATATAAGCAGCTACTTGCACGAGTTCTGCTGTGCAGAAGCAGATATATGTTATATATCCTGGTCCTGTAATCAGCCCTGTACAGGGCTAATCTGTGCCCTGTCAAAGCCAGCTGGGTGCTGTATAAACATGAATCAACACACAGACATTAATCTAAAAGAGCAGACTGGAGAGTTTAAGAATACAGGGATGAAGGGCAGGCTGAGCAGGAAAGTCTAGATTCACCTTGACTAACTCTATACATTTAGCTCTGGTGCCTGAGTTCACAGGGAAATTGCTGGGCTGTTTTTATAGCCATTCGATTTCCAGAGGTGAAGCAGATTTTCCTGTACCAGCTATTTGTGCCTGTTTATCTCCACAGACCACAAAAGAAATCTAAGGTGACGATGCTTCACTTCAGGCAACTCAATAAAATGCTTAAAACTAGGTAAGGGATTAATTTGGCCTAACTGCTTGCAATAAATAGTGCTCACATCTTAGCTGAATCTTTAAGTGTAGGGAACTTCCCACTGGCCTATACAAGTCAGGGACTGCATATTTTGACTTCTTAGAAGCATTTCAGAAGGTGTAGAGGGTGAGAAGGAAGAAAACCATCTCTTGGAAAATGCAGGTAAAATTAATTCAGATAAAGTCTACAAATATTTCAGACTTGGGCTTCAGTCCTAATATTGTTCAAACTAACATATCTGTATGATAGCACTGCTCTTTGCTTGTCTGCATTTACAGATTTCCCCTGCTGGATTCTCAAAGGTACGTAAAAGGAAAGATTGTATAAATATCCCTGTGTTTAGAAACCTGCTCCATCCTCCCCTGCAGACCTTCTCCCCAGGACTTTACATCATACTGCAGTCAACAGCTTTGCTCCAGGCTGCTACACAATCAGTCCTAAAAGTCTGTATCCACAAGGAACAATCAAGTCACCTTTAACTACATAGAGCAGATATGAGAAAGCAAAAGTCTCAGGTACATGATCTTTGCTTGCTGTCAGAATGACAGGCAATGAGGAATGCGACTGTATAGTGGTTGCTCCATATCTTTACAGTTGAGAACATTTCATGAAGTGTGGCACCTTACCTAAGTTGGAGCAAGGTGTTTGTCCCTGGCCTAGAACTTATGGCAACAGATCACAAACTAGTGCAACTCCTGCAGTAAGTAATCCCAGCAAATGTAAAACAATAGGTAAGGCCAACTTAATTATCACTACATACTATATTTACAATTGATGCATATAACGCTTTTTATATCCTCTGGGAGAAATAAAAACAGCTATTGGTGGGACTAGGTAAAAAATCCACCTCCACTGAGCCAAAGGACGTGCAAGGATATCTAAACAAATTCTATAGCTCTATAGAGAAAATTGTAACACACTCCCCTTTCATGATCATCTAACTGAAATAACTGAAAACCTGAAATAATTAAAAAGCACAGAAAAGCACAGAAAAGAAGCATATTCAATAAAATGAGTTTCTTGTGTATTGTTTTTTATTTACATGTAATACAGTCCAATGGCTTCCCTTTTTAACACATCTATTTTCAGCCAGTTGAAGAGTGAGTTAACAGCAGAAAAAACATAAACCTTGAAACTCACTGTTCTTAAAGTATTCTGAACCTTCAGATACATTTTTAGACTGCAAATTAACTATGGAAGGAAATGACAAGAAGTAGTGACTAGATCACTAACAAAATCAAATGTTTTGTAAGCTCCATTTCTATTCAGACTTCCGGTAACAACTTTATCTTGCTTACTATGCCCTTACTCAGAACTTTAAGTGTTATTTTCAGGACATCCATCCCTGTTAGTCTCTTCCTTTTACAAAACATCTCCTGAAGTTAGCAGCAGCTCAGTCACCTAGATGAATCGAGATCCAAAATGAAATGAGAGGAAAATATAACCTTGTAAAAACAACCATGTTGCTTGAAGCTACATCAGTCAGGTCTTCATGAATACAGCTAAATGTTTTATCTACCAGTTTGCTGGCACTTGCTTGAAGGTAAATTAGGGAAGAATTCTTAAATTTATCTATTGCTTAAATTAAAGATAGTGCAATAAACTTCAGATATGTGAGCATTAAAAGAATTTTAAAATGCAGAGGAAAAGTGTCTGCAACTGATGGTACCTAATTACTGTGGAAATAGGTTGTGGTTTCCTGTTTTGTAGTTTTTAATTTATCCTACTGTTCCCACTCTGGTACTTTAGACAGAGCTACGTGAATGTCTACAACATCATGGATTCTAAGGACGATACAGACAGAGCCTAAGAGAACTTAGGTTATACGCTGAGGTAACACCTGACATTCAAGGCTGCCAGAAACAAATGCAGCCCCACATCCAAAAAATCACAATCTATATCACAAAAAATCACAAATAATCACAAAAAATCACAATACTATAACAATATCCAACAGAGAAGAATCGTAACAGTAGCAGTTCTGAGGAGGACAAAGAGACAATAAAGATGGTTGCATATTTTTGTTCTTAGTCTTGGTGATTACAATAGTGACCTCTTAGGTAAAGAACAAAAAGCCTTACAGAGTATGTGTTACAATTATTAATTAGAGCTTTTAGAACATTTTGAATACAAAGCCTTTTGAAGACAGAAGCACTAAAACATGTTATTACTCTAAATAATAATAAAAAAATGTTCCAATATCCTCCAGAGATTGAATTACACAAGCCTTGATTTAACACTGTAAAACAATGCATTTATTCACACTGAGCATTCAAGTGTTCTTTGAAGAATCCTTATCAACTGAAAATGAGTCTTTTATAAACTGCAGAACTGTAAAAGCCGTATTTCCTTTACCATCTCTATAGATGGTAAAGCATTTTCAAATATGCTTTTTTCCTCTTCAGATAGTAATAGATTTTCTGTTTGTTCTCAAGCTACAGCACAGGAAAAAAAAAAAAGTGAAAATGTTTTGACCATGCTAATTTGACATTCCACATTGACTTGATAAGATGTCAGAAATCATCTACACAATTGGTAATCCATCTAAGACTATTTTTGCAAAAGCTTTTTGCCACATAGTTTCTTAGTGGTCTAGTACTTTCTTTGGCACTATTTCTACAAGACTGTCAATATTTATTTTGCCATGGTTAGGTAATTCTCTTTATAAATATGGAGAATATATGCCCATTCTCTAAATTGACATTGACAATCCATAATATTTAAATAGAATTAGCATCAACTATTTTCAGTGTATATTCAGTGAACCTGCTGCAGAATGCACAGAATTCAGAATAATTAGCATATAAAGTTACTCTTGCCATTTTGCTCCTCTATTTATATTAGAACTCATTACAGTGCCATCACACCTCAGAACTAGTGATGCAGAATTTGGATGTGACAATGAGCCAGCCAGCAAATTATCTGCAGGGACTCACAGACCTTTCTATAATATCTGCCCACCTGGGCATCATTCCAAGTAACTGAATTTTCGTGTCACTCAGGAGTGCTGCCCGGAGTGCCAGCTGATCTGTATTGCAAATGATACAAATTGTTTCATTCATAAGAGACAGAAATCATCCCAATAAAGTCAATAGCACCAAAGAGGCAGGAGCAGTCCCAGCCTCCACCTGCAGTCCTATTCTAACTCAATGGGGCTGTGGGATAAGATTGGGGGTTGGGCTTGCTGGACCCTGCCCACAGGACCCTGGGACTTCATAGAATCATTTCAGCTGAAAGAGACCTTAATGATCACCAAGTCCAGCCTTTGTCCTAGCCCTATCAACCACTAGACCATTTCCCTAAGTACAACATCCACCTATCTCTCAAACACTTCCAAGGATGGTGACTCCACCACCTCCCTGGAGAGCCCATTCCAATGCCTGACAACCCTTTCAGTAAAGAAATTCTTCCTCATATCCAGCCTGAACCTCCCCTGGAGCAACCTGAGGCTGCTTCCTCTTGTACTATTGCTTGTTACTAGGGAGAACAGACTGGCTTCTGCCTCGCTACAACTTCCTTTTAGGCAGTTGTAGACAGCAATAAAGTCTCCCCTGAGCATTTTTTTTCTCCAGGCTGAACAGCCCCAGATCCCTCAGCCATTCCTCACAGGAGATGTGCTCCAAATCCTTTACTAGCTTGGTAGCCTGCCTCTGCATCCTCTCCAGCACCTCAACGTTCTTCCTGTAAAGAACGGCCCAAAACTGGACACAGTATTTGAGGTGTGGCCTCAACAAAGCTGAGTACAGGGGAATGATCACCTCCCTTCTCCTGCTGACAATACTGTTCCTGATACAGGCCAGGATGCCATTGGCCTTCTTGGCCACCTGGGCACACTGCTGGCTCATGTTCAGCTGGCTGTCAATCAACACTCCCAGTTCCCTCTCTGCCTGTCAGCTTTCCAGACACTCCTCTGCAGGCTTGTAGCATTGCTGGGGGGAACTTACGCCTTTCTAAGGGTCCCTTATGGGACTTATACCCTTCTACATAGGTATTGATAGATGCAAACTATGCTGGCAAATTGAGCTAGTAGACTAGATTGAGCAATTTCTAAGTTTTAAATATAATGGAATGTTGTAGTTTGGCCCAGCTAGCACAGAAGCACCACGAGAGTCCCTCACTCGGTGCTCCCATTCACCCCCACCCTCGTTAGGATGGCAGAGGCCCCAGTGAAATGGGAGTAAAAAGATAAGCAATGTTGCTGTGGATTGAGACAAGGGCAGGGAGGGCTCACTGCCAATTACAATTCCAGGCTAAACAGACTCCAGTACTCGACTTAGAGAGGAAAGCAGGAAAGTTTATTCTACAAGAAACAGAACAGAATAAAAGCAAAAAGGAAGTAGGATGATGAGAAAAGTACAACCACCATTTTAAGATCTCCCTCTC
This sequence comes from Colius striatus, assembly GCF_028858725.1. Taxonomy (NCBI): domain Eukaryota; kingdom Metazoa; phylum Chordata; class Aves; order Coliiformes; family Coliidae; genus Colius; species Colius striatus. The sequence goes on along the minus strand of NC_084759.1, from coordinate 103,488,143 downwards.
CCATCCCTCCTTTCTTCCTGGGCCTAGCTCACTGCTCCCAATATCTCTACCGCCTCCCCCTCAACAGCTCGTGAGAGCAGGGAATGGGGGATGTGGTCAGTCTCTCTCAGAGTTATAGCTTTTATGAATATTGGGTCTGTCCCATGGGACACAGCCTCCTCTGGCCATAGTTACTGCCCCTGGCTCGGGGTCTTCAGCAAAATGAGTCACTGCCCTCGTTGCAGAGTCTGCTTTAGCAAAATGAGTCTCTGCCCTTGATGTGGGGTCTTCAGCAAAATGCAAACAAATCTCAGCTTCACCAGTATTCTCCACAGAATGCAGGGGAGTCTCTGTTCCAGCACACCTCCTCCTCTCTTTCCTCACTGACCTTGGAGTCCACATGGTTGCTTCTCTCTCTCTTCCCATTCCTTGCACCACCACCAGCCAGAAAAGAAGAAGAGACAGAAGGAAGAAACAGGAAGAACACTTCTCTTCCGGCTTCTTCTTAAAAAGTGATCGTGGAGGCGTCTAATTAGCTCAGCTCCAGAAGTAGATCTGGCTCAGAGCTGGAGAGAGTTTCGAGCAACTTCTTACAAGAGTCATCTTTACAGCCCCTTCCCCCTTACCAGAAAAGGCTGTTACATCAAACCATGGAGACACTCTTTATGATGAAGGTGGTGAGGCACTGAAACAGGTTGCCCAGAGAAGTGGCACTTGGAAGCATTCAAGATCAGAGTGTACAGGACTTAAGCAACCTGATTTAATGGAAGATGTCCTTGCACATGGCAGGGAGGTTGGAACTATGAGCTTTAAAGCTTCCTTCCAACCTATACCATTCTATGATTCTATGACATTAAGTTACACTCACTGAACCTCAGGGCAGCAGGTTATTTGGCATACTTGTGGATGTGTAAGGGTACAGATAGGTCACCTGCTTGTGGGGGTAATAATAATTTTAAGAAGCTACTGCTATCCATGGTCCTCCAGTCTTCTTATTTCATTCTTAGTCTAGGGTTGTAATTCATCATCCTTCCAGTTGTGTCTAATCATTTGCAGTGCTGAAAAATAAACTGAATAATGAATATCCTTTAACTTGCATGTTACATATGCACCCATATATGCATACATACATATACTCACACACACATATATATATATATGTATACATATATATACTCACACATACACATGCATTCTGGAAGTTTATTTCTATATAGGTCATTTCAGATTGTGAATTGGCACAGCTAAAGGAGTAGTGAACTGCGCAGTCTGATGTTGCATCCAATAAGAGAGGGGATGCTGGCCTTCCACCTAGAGAAAACATCTATGCAATTGGCACCTTCACAGCAGGATACTAAGAAAGTGAGAGACGCAGAAGCTAGGAGTGGCTTATGGGAAGAAAGAGAAGACAAGAGAAAGCTTCTTGCAATAACAGAATTGCTGGAGAAGGTAGACTAGAAGTTTCTGAAAAAGGAAACTTCTGTCTACTGCTTGCTTAGACAACGATCACAGAAGCAGATCTCACTTGTGTACATTTCTTGTGCCCCAAATAGTCTTCTTTTTTCAATTTGCTTTGCCTGACAGTACATCAGAGAATGAGTAACATGCAGGAGCTTGTTTAACCATAACTTGTTGAATACAATAATTAGCTCCACCTGATTTCCTACACCACTGCAATGTTATTTGGTTGTCACTATCCTTGGAAAAAAAATCCTCTCTCTTTTCCTTGTCCTATACTATTATTATTACACTATTATTACTATTATATTATTATTTTAACACCATAACACTGCATGCTTGGTAACACTTAGTCCCATGCACATTAATACAAGAAGTCCTACTGTTATCATACTTTGAATGTATTCTTCCTGGCAAAGCCATTTCCTTTGGAACATATAATATATGGTCTCAAATTTTATACAAGCGGTTACATTACTCTGTATACAAGCAGTTAAATTACTCTGGACAACCTTAGGCAGAGCATAGAGACTAATCTCTCTTCTTCATTAATTCTTCTGTGTTGAAATGCTGGCACGTTTACAGCTTTGGACAAAAGTGTATGATGCACCTACACTGGAGGTAATGAGAGGACTTCATTTTCCAGTGCTATCAATATCATACAGCCTGTATTTACTTTATAATTTCATGAAAATAAAAATAATGGTTTGAGATCTCTTTTTCTCCGTTAAAAATTCTGCAAGAAAGGCATAATAAACCTATGAGGTATTAAGTGCTCCTAATGTCTTAATCTGCCCAAGTCAACTGGAGTTTCTGGCATCCAGCAGTGCACAAGAATTGTGCAGTATCTCAAGATATTTATCCTGTGCAAACAAACCTCAGGCTACAGTCTTCCCCAAACAGAGCAAGCATCCCTTATACTTCTTGTCTTCTCCTGACCAGTGACACCTTTGTGCTCAGTATGTGATATTTGAAATATCACAGAAGTCAGTTTGAGAATTTGCAAATGATATTTGAACAAGACTTCTAGAAGGAATTATGACATGGCAAACAAATAGTCATTGCACTGGCCAGATCTCTCTCTCTTTCTCTTTTTCTTTTCTTTTCTCTCCCCATTTCAGATCTGGATTTTAACTTCAATTGTGCCTGGTTTCCTGTCAAGAACAAGTATAATTCTGCTGGAATATAATCAGTGAAAATGTTTATACAGATTTCTGTTGATATAGATTACCTCAGAGTTAGTGATGTCACCATTTTTTCATCGGTAATGAAAAAGAAAAGGTAAAATATCTCCCGAACTATCGTTTAGATACTGTCAAAACCCATAGCAAATAAAAACCAAACAATATAAGAAAAAAACCTCTTTATTAATAATAAGCAACTCTCCTCTGAAGGAGTCATTGTAAAGCACATCCAAAAAAATCTACTTTTTATTCTAGAATACTGTTGATCACTATAGACTTTGTCTAGCAGCCATCACAGAAACATCTCAGAGAGTCTCTTGTTCTGGAACAGTGTGCCACGTCACAAGTGTCAAGTCCAGATTTTCTTCTTTTTATATTCTTCCAGCCTACAAGATCGGTCTTTTGTGTTTACAAGTAATTAGTGCAGCAATTTTGGCATCTCTGAGTATCAATGGCACTATTTTCTGACTTTTGTGGCCTAATCTTGAACACCTTTGAAGTACTATATATTGAGATACTGGTTTGACAACATCAAATTTATCTCCTTAGGATTAGCAGATGAAGATAGAATTCTAGACTCAAGACATAAAATTTGATAACACTTAACGCTCACATTTTAAAAGTAGTTAAAAAGCATAAAAAGATCACTTGTATCTGTAACATACGTTACAGACATGAGTAGCACATGTTGCAGATACGAACTATACGTTATTGCTAATATATGATTAGATATAACTCTTTATAACATGAATATTTGATTAGCAGTTTATTAAATCACACATTAAGATTTTTACTAAAGAGATTTATTAATATGTCTTTCATATACACAATGTTCAAAATGCTAAGTATAGAATTGGGACCACAAATTTAATTCACACCAAAAAAAAAAAAAGAAGAAAAATCAATGAGGAATGTTCTCATGGATCTGAAATCAATCAAAATGTCCACCTTTTCAGTGTTGTGAGAGGGAAAAAAGGGACTGATTTATCACTGCAACTTTCCTAACCATAAATCAGATCACAGAATGGCTGATGTTGGAGGGGACCTCTGGAGGTCATTTCATCCAACCCTCCCTACTCAAGCAGAGCCACCTACAGCCAGTTGCCCAGTACCATGTCCAGGTGGCTTTTGAATGTCTACAAGGTCAGAAACTCCATAATCTCTCTAGGCAACTTGTGTCAGTACTCTGCTGTCATGCTGACAGTGAAGAGATGTTTCTTGATGCTCAGAGGGAACTTACTGTATTTCAGTTCACGTTCATTGCCTCTCATGCTGTCACTTGGCATCACTGAAAAGATCCCATCTCCATCCTCTTTGCACTCTCACTGTAGGCATTTTTAAATATTGATATCTCCCCCAGACATTCCCTTCTTTAGACTGAACAGTCCCAGATCTCTCATCCTTTCCTCAAAGGTCATATGTTCCAGTCCCTTAGTCTTTTTAGCTACCTTTCATTAGCCCTTCTCCAGTATGTCTCTGTGTCTCTTGTACCAAGGAGCTCAGAACTGAGCTTGCCAAGATGCCCAGGGAAAACGTGACATTCTTCCCTATTGAAATGTCAATCTGGATTACATGGAATTGGCTGATTGACCAAATTTGTTTACTAGGGTGAAGTTATAATAAAGTAATTCCTTACAAACTGGTTGGACCTGCTCCTTATTACTTAAAAGGTAATTACAAGGCCTGGTAATTACTTCTATTTATACAAATAGAAATTGCTAGGGTTTTTTTTCTCTTTTTACAGTCTTACAAGTACAATGCAGATAACTTTGTGTCTGAGATCAGAGGCATATTCTTGCCAGAGCAACCATCTTGTATATTAGATGTGTTCCAGCTAAGATTATTGCATTTTTCTCCATTGGCATTAGTTTACATTTAATTTTCCCCATCATGGTAGGATACACCATTGTGTCCAAAAATCAACACCAGCTTCCAAAAGTTTGTTCAGTTATCCTTTCAGCTCTCTTAAATGTCTGATATCTGTGTCTTATAAGAGAGATCATAGATGATTAGCTTGTACTGTTATCTTGTTAATGCCCTGTGGTGAAAGTGATGGAGTCATTCAGAGCCCCAGGACTAAAGTTGATAAAAGAATATACAAGACCAGGCTACTCTGAATCTTAGTTCTGGGAAGTAGGTGAGAAGGATGACATTGCTCCTAATTAAATGTTCATAAATGTAATTACATATATATCATCTTTTCAGGAAAGCTAAAATAAGCATAGTTCTTTTGATGTCTGTCTCTTTGTTGAAACATATCTGTATATTTTATATTTTTATATATATATATATATATATAAGCATCCCTTTTCCTCCCTTTTTGTCTGTTTTAACATATTTGAATATATATTGTCATGAAAAACACTGTTTTAAAGTGTGTTTTTCTGAGGCTATGTTGAAATAAAACCACGCTGGTAAATTACATAGATTCAGGATGTTTCTGTGATAGCAAGGATATTGAACATGGCAAGGCTTTGGCTTGGTTTACAGTTTTAATAGCCTCCTGCTCACCAAAGCTTCCGAAGTTAAAATGAGGAAGTCATATTGTCACCAGACAGCATTTAGGAACTCTGAAGACACTAAGAACATACAGTTCCCCTCAGCAGTCTGCATTCTGAGACATCTTCCAAACCTTCAAAGGTAGGCCTCATTGTCCAAAGCATTATTGATGTGCTTAAGATCCTGAGTGTTCTCTCACTTGAAAAAATTAAACATTTGAAACGTTTGGAAAGGGAACAGAAACCCTACAGCTTCTTTATCATTTGCACACTGGTACCTTGCACTGCATACAGCGGATGCATTCCTCTCTTTATTGTTAATTGCACTCGTGAGCTAGAGGGAAAACATTTCTTTTTGCTTCCTATTCTGAGTCACCTCTGGGCAGTATGGTTATTGGATAATTTGTCCCATTATTGTATTAAGTTAGATTTCTATATATAATTTATTTACATGTACCATACACAACTACAAAAGTAATTGTATACGTTTGGATAGCAAAAATGTCAATAGTCTATGCAGGGAATGAAGCTTTGCCATAGGCTTTTTTTTTTTTTTTTCAAAATAACTGTTTTAAAGTTTATCTATATAGGCACACAACCAAGACAGAAAGACACGCTGTATCTGCCGGACCATGCAAAAAGCACTAGCACAACTCTTACATTTCAGCAGTTTTGTTTACTCTATGAACTCTTCTAAATAATTACAAATGATTATGGGGAAGGAAGGAAGGAAGGAAGGAAGGAAGGAAGGAGTCTATAGATGGACAGCTGGTGAATAATACTCATCCATTATAGAGCTTAGACAGCATTTTAATAAATCTGCAGTATAGAACCTGCATATTTCTGAAGAAAGAGAAGAAAACAATCAACTGGCATATTGTCACAAGTCTGCTGAGGTGGAACTGAATGGAATGGTACAACAGTCATGCACTGGGCATATTGTGACAGGTTATAGACAGTTGATAAAATGAAATTTTAAATAAAGGAGCAACCTTGTTCTAGTGTATCCTGCAATTAAAGCCATTAGGCAAAGGAAAAACCATTTTGATTTCCACCTTTATGATTCTGGAATGTATCTCTTCATTGTGCTGATAAAATCTAATGCGTTATATATTTCACCATGATAAAATATAATTGATGTCATGAACATTTTAATATTATTGCTTGTATAATGTATGCTTTTAGCAGAATTGTATTTATTATTGCAAAATTTCTGAAACTTGTTCTAAATTACCATGAATTGCTTCAGAGTGGAAGCAAAAAATTTGTCTATGACAGGACCAGTTATTTAAAAGATTTTAACTTTCAAGTCAATTTCGATATACTTACAGATCCTATCTTCTCTTTTTTTCAAGAAGAAAAGGGATAAAAGGAATAAGGAAATAGAAATGCCCACTGCATTTATGAAACTAGATAAAATGAGCAATAAGCAGAATGTTTTCTTATAACAGTAATAAAAATTTAGAGGCATGTAGTTCCATGAAAATCGCAATTTTAAAAAAAGAGTAAGAGTAGAAAAGATTTTTGTCACCAACATCCGTGTAACAAAAAGCAAGCCACATAAAAATAATTAGAAAATGCTTTCTTCTACAGTCATAGATATGTCTAGCAATGTCACATTATCACTCAGATTTAAGCACTGGATCATTAATTGTGCAGGAATGTTACATGCATTTGTGTGTACAAGATGTTATACATTCTTGCAATGTTACATATTCTATTATTTTAGCCACTCTTTTTTTCTCTCTGCCACTTTAAACAAACTGTATATTTGATAGCATGTTTACAGATATTTCTCTTCCACTAACTACACAATCAAAAGCTTGTATTATGATTGTACTGTTTCCTTGGTCCCTTAGGATTAAAATGTACTATGTGCAATGCCTTAAAATCATCATAGAATGATTTTAGCCAGAAGAGATCTTAAAGATCATCTAGTCCCAACCCCTCTGCTATGGGTAGGGAAATCTTCCACTAGATCAGGTTGCTCAAAGCCCCATCCAGCCTGGCCTTGAACACATCCAGGGATGGGGTTCTCACTGTCTCTATGGGAAAACTATTCCAGTGCCACACCACTTTCACAGGGAAGAATTCTAATCTAAACCTACCCTCTTTCAGTTTAAAGCCACCATCTCTTATCCTATCACTACATGCCCCGGTAAACAATCCCACTTGGGCTTTCTTGTTAGTCCACTTAGGGAAGTAAGAGACTGCTACAAGTTCTCACCAGAGCCTCCTCTTCTCCAGGCTGAACAACCCTAACTCTCCCAGTCTATCTTTATAGGAGAGGTGCCCCAGTCCTCTGATGATCTTTGTGGCTTACTCTGCCCTCACTCCAACAGGTCTATGTACTTCTTATGATGGGAGCCCCAGAGCTGAACACTGGGGTCTCATGAAAGTGGAGTAAACAGTGGATCCTTCAAACTGCTGGTGACTCTGCTTTTGATGTAGTTCAGGATACCATCATCTTTCTGGGCTGCAAATGTATGTTGACAGGTTGTATTGAGCTTCTTGTCAAGCAACATCCCCACGTGGAATATCTACTCAATGTATTTTGCACAGTTCCTTGGTCTCTGTTAGAAAGGCATCCCTGTACCTCTCAGACCTCTGCTATGACTATAATAAACAAAATAAGATAGAAATTCATTATTTCCACGTGGAACAATATTACAAAATAGACTGGACTGCAAAAGTAAATGAGGAAAAAGAGGTAAAACAGAGTTAATAAAAAAATCTTCCCCAAGTCCTCTAAATGCATTAAGAAGTGAAGTGGGCCTTTTAGAGATGAATTCCTGCATATTATATCGAGTTTGAGGTCTAGTGGCTTAGTAGCCGCAACAGTACTACACAACAATGGTTTCCAGTTTAGCTGCAGAAATGAATCATAGGCTGTCATGATCTACACAACTATATAAAAATTATTTACAAAACATAATGAACTGAAGTATGTTTTATGACTAATTCTAATATTTTGCTGGCTCCTGGTCAACTCATAAATGCAAAGTAACACTGAACAGCTACAGAGGGAGCATCTTGCCCACTGGATATTGCCCAGGAGGTTGAGATTGTTCTATTAGCAAAATACTTTTCCTGGGCTTTTTCACTTTGCCCCAGGATATTCTGTGGAGACAAATCCAAATGGTTCTATGTTCCCACTTTAGTGCCTCTGCAATGAAGGACAGTTATGCTGAATGACAAATAGGATTATTATCCCAGGTCTCAGGAAAGCAACTACCTAACCTAGCCAAAACAACTAGACTCTTAAGAGCATGAACCAACATTTTCAGACACTCTTGTGTAAAACAAAGTACTTTTCTGCACAGATTACCTCTCTTCTCATTTGTGACATTAGAAGACCAACCACAGCAATTCATTATCTGGAAAACAGTAAAGGAAGGCTTTTAAACTACTTCAAGGTTATTTTTAATCAAATTTAAAGCTGACAATTAAAGAATCAGAATTATACCACCAAGCCAATTCACAGACCACCAGAGAATTCTCCAGAGATCATATGGATCACCCTTATTCTGACAAAGTGCAAGAAAGAGAGATGTTAGTGACTGCTGGAAAGATTTAAGGGCTGAATTTAGCCTACTATGTGCACTGCAGAGTAATGACAAGTCTGTGAAACACAAGGAAATCATATATATTCAATATAGATTCAGCAAGTTAATAATAGGACAAGTAGTGTTTACTGGGAAAATGTTCACATTTTAATGTTTTCACATGTAATAACATATGAAGCTGTTCAGTCACATTTAGATTGACAACATTTGCTCATTGCTGCCTGCATGTACTTATATCCTGTCTTCCTCTTTCCTTTCTATAAATAAAATGCAATATAATTTTGTCTGTACATATTTAAGATTTTTTAACTTAATCTTTCTGCTTAAAAAATCTCATTAATTCCTTTTGAAACATTTTATAGTAAGTTTTTAATTTTGAAAGATGATTTTTAGAATTATTGAATCATTGATTATTTATCATGACCAGTAAACTTTATGAGTTAACATACGACAAGCTCCATACCCCAAGGAGGCTCTAGTCAAGGTTACACATCTTCACTGAATATCACAGAGACTTATGTTCCATATGATAAATGATGGAGTTCTGGAGACACACCAAGGAAAAAAATTATTTCACAGATCTCTCTAAAAATCCCCAGAAGTTAACAAAGTTTAATCCATCTAATAGTGGTTTCCCACATATAGGCAGGTCTTCCTTTCACTGGACAACCCAATTCAGATGCTCTTGTGCTTTTTAGAAAACAAAAAGGTATTAAAAGGAGTCCTAGAGTCAAACATACATGAAAGGAAGCTAATAAAAATACTGACATTAAAAGATGCAGTGTAAAAGTACATTATAATTTCAAACTTGTGTTTTGAAAACGTGTATATTTAAATTAATCATTTTGTGCATAAATTTGTATTGCACTGAGTAATAGCCTTAATATTTGTCTCACTGAATAGCAAAGTTAGACATCCAGTTGGGATGTATCCTGACAGGAAGTCTTTTCCTTTCCCCATGAACAGACAACATGTTCCTTCCTTCCATTTCCAAGGTTTGCTTAAATTCCTTGTTGTTTTGATCAGCTTCACAGTATTCACCAGTTCTGCATGTTCTTGGTCATACAGTCAATCCATTCTATTTGCCAAGACTACTTTCTCCCTAGACAAAATCCACATCCTCTGGTATCATAATGTTCTAGGTACCTAGTTCCACACAGAACTATTCAGAAAAGAGGAAAGAAGCAGTACCGAACAAAAAAAAAAATCAGGAAAAAATCAAAACAGAAAAAAAAAACCCAATAACTTTGAGGATGCAAGATTATCTCACCCGTAACAAATAAGAAGTGTGCTCTTTTGTAAGTTGGCTTGCTTCTCATACAAACAGAATACTTCAATGAGTAATTCCATGGAGATTCTTCAGCTGAATATGCTAAATTTTGGTCAAAAATTTAAAATAGAAAGAAGGACATTGCCTTTTAACTTCCAAAATATTTTTTATTTTCTAAGTAAAAAATAAAACCTTTTGGGGAAGAACACCACAGAAAGGGAGAGAAAGCAAATGCTTTCCCTGAAGTATGTCCACTCTTTGCAAGCCAGATCTTTGGCCTTTGAACAGGCTGTTGCTGATTAGTAGCTCCAATAGTGTCCCCAGTCTAGGGCCCTGTTAGGAGACTGACAGTGGGGCTGTGTAATTCTGGCAAAATGAAAAATTCTAGGTGGTGAAAAAGCCAGCCAGATGGCTACTTTCCGTTTGGTCAGGACTGGGAGCCTGGGGAAACAGTGCCAAGCCCATTCCTCTTGGGCTGCCCATAACATCCTCACTGTACCTGAGGGCTCACAATCAAATGAAGATTTTTGCATGTACCTTGTAGCTTCAGATGACTGGCCATTTAGATGAGATTTATATCCACAGGAAAATAATGGAGCAGAAAGACATACTTGTGTTTCATTTGTGCTGATGTAGACCAGATTTTCAAAATGTTAGAAAATGTAACAGGACTATTTTTGACATCTACAAAAATTCCCAAGATCACAAACTGAAGAAAAACAGCTGTCTTTTTTTAATATATATTTATATATATCCCTGGAGACCAGGTAATTCTGAAGGTTTTGAGTATTAAATTATGAAAAGATTTATAAACAATTCAGGGAGTTCTCAAATCTCATTAACAATTCTCTGCTGATGAGGAAATTTAGTTTCCATCTCTTTAGACTCAGGATGCAGCTTCAAAGAGAAAAAAAAAATGTTTGTGAATGTAATGGGCATATCTTCTTGCTCACATTATTTCAAAATAAGAGTTATCAGTAAAAGGCAAGGTAAATTTATTTTGTATCCTGCATTTCTCTGTAATTATGAGATGACATGTTGTCTCTCCCACCATGAGGTAATTATGAAGCAAAAAAAAGAAATTTACAGTTGACTCTGATTAAGTAGCAGTAGAAGAAGACTTTGATAAATGTGGCTGCATTTACATGAGTAGAAGAAACAAGAATCTCTATGAGGCCGATGGTTACAGATTACCTGGTAGAAAATCGGTCTGCGAGTGTGAGATTCTATCTGTATCATTATGTAATTGTAGCCATGCAGCTGCACAGCTGCTGTGAGGAGAGGCCAGGACTGCCTGTGCCAGACACAGCTGGTTCCAGTTGGCTCTAACCTACCCACCACCCACCACTGGGCACAGCTGAGTCCTAAAGCCACTATTGCAGCACCTGGAGAAAGTCTGTGTGAGGAAGGGCATAAAACACTGGACAAAGAGAGGAACAACATAGGGAACATCAAGGTCAGAGAAGGACCATTTTCTTCCATTTCCTTCAAAGTAGAAGTGAAGACACTCCTAGGAGAAACATAAAGTCTCTGCTTGTTAAGTCTTTTAAAGGCTGAGGAATAAGGACTAAACCTAGAAGCCTTTCACCAATTCCACAGATAACACTGATGAGAAATACATAATCTAGTCCTCTTTTCTGTGATGCAGTTGTGCTAATGTCTAACATCAGACCTTCTTACAAACCACTTATCTACCTAGTGCCCAATACACAATACTTCAGTCATCAGGTCATCTGAAGGAAGCAGGTGTCGCCATGGTGGCACGTCATGGCACCTGTACCCATTATGTAGAAAGGATGGCCCTGTTTCTGCTTCTGGAGTTGCTTTTCCCAGCAGTATTCCCCCAAATAAGAAACCCTGTATGAAGCACATCCTGGATGAAGTACTGCATAGCCTGAAGGTGCCTCAGTCTATCGGTCTTCACGCCAGACAGTGATTGATGGTGGATCTGCGTGGCATCTGCCACTGGGGAATCAATTGCAGGAGGGGAGGGAGACCTGGCGCTGAGACTACTGCAGGAGGACAGGGGAAAGAAAAGCAGGGTCAGGAGAGTGAATCTTGCAGATATTGACTTGAGCAAAAACTGCCCGAATCCCTAACAGATCCCAAGCTGAATTTTTCAAACATACACATGTCCCTGCTGCCACCAAGGTTTTGCCATGCTGGATCTCAACAGATAGCATATATGAATGAAATATATCACACATGCTCATTCTGTGTATTGATCTATTTTTTCCACACTGCCACATGGAGAGACATGGAAATACTAATACATTATATCTTTTGAAAAGCCTAGCTGATTTTCCATTGCCTTGTATTTCCTACGATTAAGTATGTTTAAAATACTCCCAAATCAAGCGTTTTACAGACAGAACAGTCTTAAAAGCTTAAGACTGTAAAGCCTGTGAAATGATAGAAAAATCAATCAAAATGATGGAGAATTCATGACTTGAGAATGTAAACTTTAAAGAAATAAACTCTAAAGAGAGCTGTGCTTATACATCCAAGGCAGAAGGCCAGGTGGTCGTGGAAACTGCTATTTTGTTTTCTTACTCCAAAGGGAACTTAAACCAAAGTAAGGTTTGGAGGGCAGCAATTTCCAGAATAAATGTTAAAGAAGTGAGGACTCAAAAGTTAGTGTTCTGTCTAGATTTGTCCAAGTAAATAGGTTTATGGATTTCTTACTACATTCATAATTCATTGGGATTTAAACATTCTCAGCAGTTCATTTTAAATGCTCTTGCCATCTTTGACAGACCAGCCAAACAAAATCCTCTTAAATAAGAAGACAGATGCTGTTTAATATAGTTTTTAAATTGCTAAGTGAATCTATCTTTTTTTTTTTCCCCCTGTATATAACATAACAACTTTCCTCAATTCACTCCTAGGGCTTTGGGGTTGCGAAATCTGCTAATTTTTTAAGCAGATATTAAGTACAGAAAAGATTTTTCAAGTTCACAGATTTGGCATACTGCTTTACTTTGCAAAATAAATGATGATACTTCTGACACATACACTTAACATGGCTACAGTACATTTCACAAACTTTCTAAGTTCGACATTTAGCCATAAATATTGCCAGGGGTCACACTAAGCTTACACCTAGGTGGAGACACAGTGCCTCCAATTTCTACTGTCATAAAGAGCTGAGTAATCTTTATCTCACTGTATATTTTCTGACGTACATAATTTTGATTAAAAACATGAGTGTAATGCAGAAGCCAGGCTGTTCTGATTTCTACCAGACACAGATCTCTTCTTTCACAAGCTAGAACACACTGCAGTAATAAGAACATAGTCCTGAATAGTAATGAACTGGGCTTTTTTTTTAAATAACCAAATTATTCATTTTCTAAATAGCAAAAAAGGCATGAAATCACAGGAACTAATGGTCCATCTAGTGCAACTTCTTTTCCAAAGCAGTATCTACTTGAGGCATTAAAGAATCGTGTACGTGATACAGAGCAATTACGAGCTGATATCTTTCCAAATTAAGGTGCTTAGTGTTTCAGGGACTTGCTCACTAGAAATTGTACCTACCTGTCACCTTTAAGAACCATCCCAAGGCCTAAGCAAGCATGGGGTTTTTTAGCCCAGTGTGAAGTACTTAAGGATTTGTCTTTCTCATACACATTTTATTCTTGACTTCAGTCTCTCTCTCTGGCTCTCAGGAGCGAGGCTGGAGAACATACAAAGGGTGTCCTCAGTGAACACAGTCATACCTACAGCCAAGATTAAGTTGCACTGACCTATAAAACAATCCACATAACTTCTCTGCTGTGTGGAGATAAAATGAGAAATTAAGTTACATTCATTCTGGCTGGTAAGTATTTAAAACTGGTAATGGAAGAAGGTGCTTCGTTCTTTTTTCAACTAGAATGCTGCAGCTCTTTTTGTGTGGAGCCAGTAAGGAGGAAGTTGAGCCTTTCAACTTTTATCCGGTATATGTATTTCTAGCGTTACTTTCACTGTGTGGTATCTATGCAGATTTTAAAACACATTTCATCATGTACTTTTCCCATTGCAAATATTAGCATTCAAAGACATTGCATGGCTTTGAAAGCATGCTGGGATAATTTTGGTCTAGATATATGTTATTTCAATATGTCTTTATCCTTAGAAACAACTGTAACCATTTATTTGAGATTTTTACAAAGGATTTTCAAAGGAAGACTCCTAGTTAATTAGAATTAAACTCAAGTATTTGAGCCAGATTCTCAATTTGACAATTTGGATGACTTAAACTAACTATGCTTTGCACTGCTGAAAGCAGTATAAGTGGGCCTTTGTGTAAATGAGAACCAGCTTCATATTTTGCCCAATGATGTATTTATTACACATTATAGTCAGACATTTTAGATTTCTATACTAAACAAAGAGGCTGCTTGCTCTTTGCTTTTAATCCAGATTGTGAAGCAGGAAAATATGGAAATTGTTTATGAAAAATTAAACAACTGCAGCTTTTTATGACAAATAACATGTTCCAGTTGAAAAGCAGGTATGTGGCATGACTTTTACTTTGCTGACATGCATTTGCAGTGCCATATGCTACAGGCTGTTGCAAAACATACTGCTTTCTTTCAGGACATTACCTGTTTTGACGGCAAACACGACTTGACAGATGCCTGAGCAGAGGAATTGCATGATATCTGACCTTTTTGTGATATGTCATTTCTAGAAAGCTTTGGTGCAGGTGCTCCATCATGGGACACATAGCAGAAATACACACCAGAGAATGACATGATTCAAAATCTTTTATCTGCTTTTTGGTTGTGGAGTTTTTTGTTTTGTTTTGGTTTTTTTTTACTTTACTGCATTATATTTGTTTTAGAACATGGTATCTATTGATCTTTGTAAAATGAGATGCCAAATCTTGAGATACAAGGTTTAGGACTGCATTATCCTAAATATTTGTAACTATTTTACTCCGGGGAATAATCTCTTAGGTTTGTTTTTAGGTACCTAATGATTTAATTCAGGCAAAGCTAGGCCTGAGTCTCAATTACTATGCTTCAGACAGAGATGGATAGCTTCAAACACCTTCAAAGGTCACTTCATTTTGGAGCTATTCAAGGCCTTGCCTGCCTGCTGTAAACAAATGCAATGCAAAAGCATATCACACCTTCAAAACAGCAGTACATAGGGAACAGCAGTAGTGTAGTGCTCTATGGCCATGAATCTCCATGTTATAACCCAATCCCAGTTTAAGCAGCAATGATAAGGATAATTAAAGACATACTTTAGATGAAACCTTCACTATTCACATTCCCAAAGAAGTCTGGGGGAAATCTGTGGCTCACTTAAAACCAGATTATATTGCTACGAAGAAGTATAGGGCTAAAAGAACAAACTCACTCTTGCTGTTAGCCCAGTACACATTGGCCTAAATTCTGTTCGTACCATGTATAAATTCAAGGCGATCAAGGGAACATAATTACATGGTTTTGTTTTACCATGGAAAATAGATAATTATGGGTAATTCATGGCTCAATTGTGTTGCTAGATAATTAGTAGTGAAATTAAGAAACACTGCCTGGAGATTATGGGGTAATCTGAAAGCAAGTCACACAATTTATTCTAATGCACTTCTTACTGGCTATTTGTTATGCATGCAACTTGATCAAAGCTTAAAATAGTCAAAAAGGTGTGGTACACTTTTATTATTATTTAGAAGCAGAGATAAAGAAAAATAATCTAGAAGATAAAAGTTCTTCCATGATTCTCAGATCCCAATATTTTTCTTTTATCTAGAATAGTGTTAGATTAAGTATGACACCTCTATTGTAAAAATGCTGCCCACAACATATATTTTAAACATTGCTGACTCACAGCCGGCCTTCTAAAACTTTCAAGTTCAGGAAGTGTACCCTACCATTACCTCTAGAGGGTAGATGGTGTGCCTTATAATGTGCTCCACCATCTTGACTCACATGAGAAAACAAGGCAGGACATACTGCAGAAATTAAGCTGTTGGTTGTAGTTGGCATGAACGTGGAACATTCACCAGGTCTTCCACAGGTGGCATTACAGATAGATAGACATTTCAGGACTTGAGGAGAAAGATCACAGAAAGAGTGTCACTAGAAGGCAGCACAGAGACTTAGCCTACAGAATAATATCTACATGGACACTAGACTATGAGTCATAAAAAAGGAGCATCAGCCAAGTCCATCTTGAAGGTTTAGGTTGTGTTATTTATAAATGTCTCTTATGTCAACAAAACAGATTGTAGGAAAAGCGATTATTTCCAGCCTTTGAAAATAAGGGATAAGGAGATTAAAAAAAAAAAAAAAAAAAGCAGAAACTTCAACAGCTTTGCTGGAAACAATGTGCTGTTTCTAAGCAGTTGTCAGAGTAGACTGAAAATATATATGCAAATAAAACAAATATGGGTTTATCTGATTACAATCACATTTGTGCAAATCAAATCCTATAAGTCAGTATGGCCTGTATTCACTTCATTTGATGATGTACTTCAATTCATATACAACAAAGTTGAAGGAAAGACTATCAAGCTTCTTGCAAAAGAGGTGTTTATTATAGTCTTTTAAACTGAGGGGATTTGTTATTACTTAGCAATAAAAACATTTATAATGCAAGTCCATCGTATCAGTTATTATTTCTGCTATTTATTTTTTTAAAGAAAGGCTAGATCTTTGCATATTTCTTGCTGTGTAGTCCAGTTGAACACATATTCATCTGTCTACAGAGGATAGAATTAACTTTGTGGGGCTGGCTCCCAACACTTACCCTTGGCAAAACAGCTTGGACAACAGTTGTTAAGAAAGGCATGACAGTGTAAGCAGCATAAGTGAACTGAATACCCAGAACTGCCGAAGTAGGGCATCTTCAGATAACGCTAAAGGGAAAGACAACCTGAAGATAATGCTAAAGGGAAAGCCAACTATCAGCTGGAATAAACATCAATTGGAGAATTACAAGCAGACTTGAAAGAGAGGAGTCAGCTTGAAAAGAAGTACAGAGAAGGCAGGAAAATTTGTTAGGGAGAGACCTGAGAGCAGAGACAGCAGAATCAAGCCTAGGTTTCATACTGCCAGAAGTCACCCCTTGACCTTTTTCGTGACCCTGAGGACCTCTGCCTTGGCTAGAATTCACAGGCCTCCCATCAGGCTCTGAATGCAATGAGCAGCCTCTGCACTCCCTATGAGGGACTGACTATCCAGGGGACATCAACAGGATCCACACTTCGGGTGTGCATTTGTAACCCCTATAGGTGCTTTCTCACTGGCCTCTGCATCACTGGGTTGCAGGAAGCAGCACAAAGTGTGCACCAAGCTGGACCACTCACAGCTTCTGCAAGTGTGTCCAGTGATGGGAGCCGTAACTTGGTGTGGGTGTGATGAGAGGTTCCAGGGATTAGCCATAGATGGAGCACCTAGAAATGTGTAGGTGTTCTTTAACAATGTGAATGTCTAATATTGTGGTTCACTGGTTGCATTGGTAATATCGATGTTTACAGTTTCTTGGCTGCTGGTTAATTATGTGTCATTAATAAGTCGATAAATTGCTTTCGTAACTATCTGCTTAAAAGCATGTTAACTGATCATTTTCTCCCTATGATAGCACTCACAAGTTACTAGGAATTTAAATGGTACCTTGAAAAACTCTCAGGATCTGGGACAAGACTGTTTATAATCTTTCATTATTTGAGAGTTCCTAGTGTGATTTTGGCCCAGGCCACCTAGTACTCTTCTAACGGCCCTTTTCTAAAAGTCTAGAGTTAACAGGAGACAGGTACATGGCAGTTTAACCAGGGAGAGATATAGGCTGTTTCTCATGAGTTGGCTTCCCTCAGGAATGAGGCCATCATGTTTCCAACCATGTTTAACTTACCAGTATACATAGCCTTGTTATTAAGAGAGAAAAACATTCATAACATTAAGATTGACTTTTAGATCAAAATTTTTTGCTTCTAAGTCTTGGAGGCAGTCAAGATCTAAAAGTAATTTTCACCTTTCTGACAGGGAATTACAAATCTCTCCAAGTGCAGAAAACTCTGTAGCATGGGGCTGCTCTTGGTCTCCCACACAGATGGGAAACCACAAAGGACCTGATGAAAGAATAGCCTGCAGACTGTGAAGCCAGTCCCAGAAGTGAACTTGTTATATTTAATTAGCCTCATGGTCATATTGAGAGAGTTAACAGTATTTTAATAAATTGCCATTGTACTCATGCTGTTCTAAAATAACAGTGTATAGCACCCTAAGTTATATCTGAGATGAGACCCTCAATAGAGTTGACTCATTAACAGCATCGTCATGGAGTGAAGAACAGCGGCCTTTAATTACATAACTACATGTAGTCTTCTGACAGTTTCTTACTCACGTGATAAACCAAGGACTTACATCTTTCGATTTTAACCCAAATTTCAAGGCAATTTTTAACAGTCCATTGTAAGTACACTGTGTTTTCAGAAACTGTTAACATGTCTCGATTAAAATGACAATATACATCACATGCGATGTCTCAGTTCTTAGGCTCATTTCAGTTCCCTTGCTGTATGAAAATTAAAAGTTGACAAAAGAAGGTTTTCATGTTTTCACAAAAATAAAACCAACCTATGCAGAGAACACTGGGGTTAATAGTAGAAAACCCATCATACTATAACTCTGGAACTCACCAAAATAAATGGTTATTGCCTCAGTGTAGAAAATGGCACTGTTATGGAGTATTTATGCAGTTTCCTGCAACACATAGAGTTTCTTGAAAGAAATTAACTTCACAAACTGATCTATGCTGCTCATACATTATTGCAGGAATGCAAAGGAAGTAATATTTTATGAGTCTGTATGACATTAATAAATTGTTGCTTTCTATCCCTTTCTATTGCTTTTTTTTTTCCCCCTATACAAAACAAGAATAGAACTGCCTGAAATAGCATCATCCAGGAGATACAAGAGACAGCTGTGTGACACCTGTGTGATGGAGAAGCTTGTACATCATAGGGCCAGAAGTGTGCTGCTGACAGTGCTAGTGCCTCTGCAACAGTACCTGTGTGAATAATGCTTGCAGATCAGCCATTTGTGGCCTATATGAGGAATAAAAAGATGGTCGTTGGGGACAGCAGTTTTGTGATAAGCTGTGGCAAACGTTGCCCCCTGAGCTAGCTATATCATCAACACCCTCATGTAGGGCAGTGCTATTTTAGTGACAGAAAAATGTTCTGCATGATTACACACATAGTCTCCATAAGCAAAGGCAGACGTTTGTGCTTCTGTTTGTCAGTCCTCTCTTTTTTTTTTTTCTCATTCCTGACACCAGTCAGCAAGGTATGCACTGCCAATCCAAACTCGGCCATGATAGCTTAGACTTAAAAAGCATGGCTGGTGTGACCTGTGCTATATGTGAAAAAGAAAGAAAGGCACCTTTGAGTAAAGTTAAACAGTTTAATGTATATTTAACACAACTGGGCTGCATTTGCCTATCCTGATCTGAATGCAATTGAACACAATGAAATTTCCTTCCCACTAGCACTGAAACAAGAGGTGGTAATCCTTCACAGCAGCAGGATATCAACCTGTGTAGTTTCCTACTAACCTGGCTCAGTTAAAGTCATCCTGTCTGACTTCTCTATTGTAAATACTTAAAACTTCTGAATACAAATAGTTCTGTTCACCTTGAATAAACTGGATTAAAGAGATGGCACCTAAGACTCTGCACTAGGAGGGCAGGATTCATTTGGTAGTGGAGAGAAAGACAATTTCACCAACTGTCAGAGGTAACAGCAAGAGCAGTATGCACCCTCAGCCTCTACTTGACGAACAGACTCCCTGCAGACCTCACCAGCTCAGGGAGTTCACCTGACAGGTTGGCAATGCCTTCCCAAGCAGCTTCTGAGTCCAAATATCTGCACCACTAAGCTGAAAAGCTGTATCAGCTGAAAACCAGTATCAGCCTTGCAAAATTTCAGCTTTGACTGCATTTCTCTTATATTGGCAGAATCAATCAAATTCAGCAAACCCCATCAACCCTATCAGTTTACTTTGCTTGTTTATTTTTCCGATTAAAAAATACGAGTTGAGCTTGGAGCCTTCTGCTCACTCACTTCCTTCAAATCATTACAAGTCATTGTTTACCATGACCTTGTCATTAAGAATTCAACTGAAGACCTGAGGGAGAGTTTAAGAAAAAATATCTTTTGGCATATATATTTTCCATCCAACTTCATTTCACTTTGAGAAAGACAGTTATCTCAAGGCTTCTAGAAAGAGACTCCATCTGCCATCTGAGTGTGCTGGGGCCAGGGCATAGGACATATCATAAAAAAAATAATATTGAGAGACAGATAAACAAACAGGGAATTGGTGTCATTCAAAGAACAATTTATTTTTCTCTGGATGAGCTTGTTGGCAAAAAACTTACATGAATAGCACTTTCCTGTCCATCTACAAGACAGGTAAAAGCAGTAATCTGGTATCTCTGACAGAGTAACTATTGAAGAAATCTTAAATGACCTGATGACAGTTCCTGAGGGCTTTCAGATATCTCCTAAGGTAGGCATGAACACTTTTTGTTGTATATTGCAGCTGATTTTCCCCCTAAAGTCAACCCCCTTACAGCCTTATGATATTTAATAACTTGAAAATCAGCTGAATGTATGGGAATTTGTATTTAACATTGTACATGGGCTTCTTCAGCACTTGTAAAGGCAACAGCCCATCTCACACATCACATCAAGGGAATCAGGAGAGCGCTTGTGCTTGGCTCAGGATGAAAAGTCAAGTCCCTCACTCATATAATCCTTTGCAAA
Organism: Colius striatus; assembly: GCF_028858725.1. Taxonomy (NCBI): domain Eukaryota; kingdom Metazoa; phylum Chordata; class Aves; order Coliiformes; family Coliidae; genus Colius; species Colius striatus. The sequence continues at coordinate 103,467,417 of NC_084759.1, read as the reverse complement.
GTCTTTACATTGCGCTATGGCAAACAGTTTTGATCTCTGGTTCCTAGTAATGCCTGGGCACTGGGGAGGGCAGGCAGTGGGGTGGAGAAGGCTGGCAAGCCCAGAGCTTGCTGGGAGGCACTGCCTCCCAACAGTGAGCTTCCCAGGAAAATCACATCAAGGTTCTCTTGGACCCTAGTTTTCAAGTTTAAAAAAAAAAAAAAAAAAATCACAAATTATTATACATCTTCATCTTTATTTAAAAAAAAAAAAAAACCTGAATGAAAAGGAACATTCATCTTTCAGTGGCTCATGATAGCAGACATATTGACTGGAAAGATGTCCTTTTTAATAGAGACTAATTTTTTCATCAGTTTTAAGTGTCTTCAAATTGAGGAAACAAGAAGGCCCAAGCCATCAGCAGCAATTACTGGATTACTCTGCTGGTGTCATTTGTAAAAAAAAAGAATGGCAAATTTTTGTGCTACACATTTTTTAATATGCAAAATGAAGAAATTCCTAAAAGTAAATATAGTATAGTGCTTTTTTGCCTTGAAAAGATATTCAATTTTAACATAATTTCTATCATGATGACTTTTGACGGATTATTTTTGTTTCCATCATACCATTAGTAAAAAGTGATACCTCTTTAGCTCTAATTAGACCACTATCATAGAGTCCATTAATAATTCAATAACCGCTTTATCTATTTTCTTCCCCTTCAGAGCTCTTCAATCAGGCCTCATGCAGCAGGTTGCATTCTCTTTGAAAATCCATTAGCCTTCCGCCTCACTTGTGGGCTTTCCAAGGGACACAAATGGATAGATCCATAATTTTATTTATTTATTTGTTGTGCTTTTGCTTTTAGGCTAGATGTAAACTGATGGTGGCAGTGGTGGGGGGAAGGGACACATAATAATCTCTGGTGTCACAGCCTTACAGCTTAATCTGTCATCTTATTTTTCACATGCAAGATTCTGACAGCATTGATCACCTGAATCTGTTAAACAATTTTTTCATGAGGCTGACACACTGCCCCAGTGCTTGCATCTATCAACATCTGCCTGATTTATTGGCTTAATAACGGGAAATCATTTGGTAGCCCAGCTCTATTTTGCCTGAACACTGACCTGTGACCTTAATTTGCTGCCGTTAGGGGTTCTTTTGTTCTCCCATAACAGGTAGCTCACTAATCAGCAAAAGCAGCTTTATAGACTTAGATAAATATTTAACTGAGATGTAGGAATATGAATGCTTAAATTAGTTCTCATTGGAAAAGCATAAATAACACAGACTAAACAGAACTATTGAAATCAAAGGCATGCTTGCAGAAAGGATGGGATTTGGCACACTTTTAATATTTCATGTCTGTATCTGTCCTTCTTTCAAAATATTGACAAACAGCTGTTACAACTGTCTGAAATAAAGGACAGACTTCTCTCGCTGCTAGTCTTTAAAACAAAATCCAGAAAGCAAAAGCAGTTATTTTCTCTACTAGTTACCAAAAATGAGACTAATTGGAATTAGCTCATAACCTGAGGTTATGGTAAAAGTTTTGTACTTTACCACAACAGAAATCTAATTTAGAACATATCATTACACTTGTAAAAAATAATTAGAATAATATAAAAAGCTCTGCTGTGAGAACAATTTCAGCCTTCCTACAATTGCTATAGGACTTGCTGTGAAACTATCTGGGCATAAAAAACATTCAAGTATTTTTTTCTTGCCTAACAGTACATTGATATTCAGTAGCACTTAGGCAGGCTGAGGAAGCTGTTTTATCTAATAGTTGTTGTGACTACAGTTAGAAATTACACTCACCTTGTGAAAAGAAAACCAGCAGTTTTCTCCAACCATAAATACTAGTGTTTGGTAGTCCCTGAAAAAACACTCTGTCGAAAATGAGCTTGAGAAGGTTATTTATGGGGTGAGGGTAAATAGACAGAATAAACACTCTGAACCTGCTCCTGGTGAGACCACTTAATTTCAGATCAAGTTTTCTTGCCTTCTTCTATTTTTCTGCCCCCTAACCTACATTTACCGTGGGCCACAGCACAGAACAACCTTGGTTAAAGCAAGGAGCTAACAGTGAGGGACATATAAAGAGAACGTTTTTTCCCCCCCACATATTTGAAAGTGGAGCAGAAACTCCATCCATTGTGAGAGTACACCTAAGAGCACTTGTGGATGTTCATGAAAGAGGAGTATTTGTAGAAAGGCTGTTTTGTTGGGGGTGGAAAGACAGAAAAGTAGTTTAAAAGAGAATAATCATGTTGACAATATAAATGCTGGAGAATAAGGAATGAGTCTTCTATGGGACCATGAATACTCTGTGGTAGATTTAGTGCTCTAAGATGTAGGTAACCTGTGAAAAAACTGGAAAACTAAGAGAAAAAGTCATCCTTCACTTCAAGATGTGATTAAATTCTACGTCACTCAGGAAGAAAGTATTTGGTTCTTACACATGTTTTAGTTTCAACAATGCACAGTTTCTCCTCTAATAGCTTCAGAGATCTTAATTAATGTAAAACAACAATTTACTCAAAACTTTCAGTAGACTCAGACTTATGTGGCTTCTATTTTAAGATAAGAGATGCTTACATATATTTTAAAGGTTTGATGAGCTTGATAACAGTAGCTACTATTTTCAGTATATTGAATTCCAGTGCTTAATATGTATTTATTGCTTCATTTTTAATTTATTTTAGATTATGAAAGTATGAGAGGGAAATAACAAAACCTAGCCTGTAGAGTTTATCAAGGTAAACAATGATCTTGGATTAGTACTACAGCCAGCAGACCTGAACATACCTTTCCTCTCCATGGCAGGCTGGCTGGCATACAGGTCAGTGCTCAAGTCTGGGCATTCACTTGTTATGGTACTTCAACAAGAAAAAAATCCACACTTCTAACAATGACATCTTAAATATTCTTATTACAGTTTATTTCTGCAATATACAAGTATCATGTTCGTGGTCTGTTGTCAGTCAAATTAAGAACACATTATTTAATGTGTGTCCTCTAGACAGCAAAAATAAGTGAAAACATCTTGATTTGCTTCTTTTACTGTATGTCAATTGTGTACATAATATTTGAAGGTTAATAGTGTGACAGTGATGTACCAAACCATGCAAACAGTATCTTTCTAACAATGGACAATTTCCCTGTGAAATGGATTGGAAAGAATGTGATAGCATACAGAAGACTATATTAAAATGATGGCACTTCAATCTGATGAACAGTGGAAATGTTACTTGCTCAAAGGCAGCATTAAAATTAGAAACATCTATCTACACATTGTCCTGATAACTGCTAGACATATCTGCACACGCGCTCACGTGAATATTATTCTGTGTGCGAATTTGAATACAGTTTACTTACAGGATCTGCTTAGATAAGAACATATAATAAGAAAAATTCAGATTCTTGCATCAGGAATGTTGCAGTTGTTCAAGCACAGCTTGTAAACAAAAAAGTCTATGTCAGATAATTTGCTCTGTAAGACTGCAATTCTTAATAAAAATGCTATTAGGAAATGAAATTTCTAAAATTAAATGACACAACACTGCTGCAAGATAGTTTTAATTGAGATCCCAACCTCTTCACAGTTTTTTTGTACTTAATGGAATCAGTATTATAAGATCAATTAGCAATATAAAAAGCATATCCTGCTCCCCCAAGGATAACTTTGTCTGCTACCAAAAACAACCAAGTACTTTTGAGAAGTTTCAAGAAGTCTTTGTGTTGCACTATTGAGAGAAAGCTACTTGTGATTCTTTCTATTCCAATGCATCTTCACTTTAATTAGATCTCTCCATACATGTAACTGAGAAACAATATAGAAGCTTCTTTATCTTCTTCTTGAATATCTAATTCCATCTTCATAAATATATCAAAATGAAATTATGCTCTCTAAATGCAGAAGCTCACTCACTAAAATTTTATCTAATTTCAACATTAATACAATATTCCACCAGTTGGCTGATACATTCTTATATTAACTCTCTAAAGACTTGCTCCTCATATTATGGAAATTGAGGTGAAGGTCCAAACCTGAATGTATAAATCAAATAGGAGTTAAAAGTACTTTACTAAAAACATCAATATTTTGATCATCAACTAAATCTGAGACAAATTGTCATTGTTATTTACGTGGAAGTGCATTAGCTGGTCGTCTTATGAGAAAAGAAATCTATGTTGTTCAAAATAGCTTTCCAAAACATTCCATTGCAGAAGTAAACATTTTTTAAACATGGATATTTGTGGGCAGTTGGCAAGAGAAATATTGCTGCTGCTGGATGCAGTAGCAGAAGTAAGTTCAAAATGGACGTGCAAGGTGCTTCAACTCTTGCTTGCCACTGCCTAGGACATTCATATTAGTAATTACCTGGAAATGGCCCAAGGACAGTTCAGTGCTATTGTTGATTAAGAAATCAATTGAGGAAATATTCAGATGAATTTTAGATTTTAAAATGAAATGCAATCAAAAAAACCTCACCACCTTCAGAGATGTAAGGCCACACCTAGGAACTTTACACATTGTTTCTCAAAAACCCCTATGTTGGAAAAGCAATATTAACAGCTAGGTAGAAGCAGCTTTTTTCCTTTTTTTTTTTTTTTTTTTTTCCTGGTCCATCAGCTGAAATCAAGGCAGACTGTGATATTAAAAGTTCAAAGGAATTCAAACAAAGGGCTCAGAACTCACAGTCCTGGTAGCTCCATTCCTCTGAAGGCACCCACCATGGAAAGATGATAGAAGTGCTTTTGTCATCAGGTGCTGAAGGGAACCAGAGTAAAACGTCCATCTTACATTATAGATGGTTTCTCCAATGGGGTGCCTGTACTTACAAGCTTTGCCAGACATATAGATTATAAGTCCTTTTAAAGAGGAGGATGGATATGTTTAGCAAGTTCAACAGAGATAAATATATTGCAAGAACTAGGAGGGAAAGAAGGAGGGGAGACAAGGGAGCACTGCAGAGAATATTTTAGAATAGATATGTAAAGCATAAGAATAAACTTGAACAGAATGTGAAAGAGGAAGTTTTGCTCAATAATTTAGGAATGACAGAGCTATGATCAGAGCAATGCAGCTGATCATGATGTCAACATTTTGGATCTGTAGAAAGGGAGAACAACGGAAGTACTGAAGACGAAATTAAAATCTACTGTAAAATGTGCTGAGATTTCAGCAGCAAAAATATAAAAGAATAAGAGTACCTACGAGACAGGAAAAATGATGGGAGTTTGTGATAAAGCAAGCATAAAACCCAAAGTTTTTACCTGAAGCTGCTAGTGAACAATAGTCATAAGACTGCTTAGCTTTAGTTCATTATTAATTTTATACTCAGAAAGGACCAAGTTTTATGTAAAAATTGTGTATCTTTCCACTTAAAAAAGAGCCGTGAGGTATCTATAGCTGATTTTCTGAGATGACAAGGAAGAGAAAGTGAAATGGAATTGATCGTTTGAGTATTGACACCTAAGGGATGGATAACTATTACAGTGATCCTAGGCTGATTTGTATCATGCTTTGCTTCCTTTGCTCCCTTCAAGTAAATCTTAACTTCTATTGTGGTTTATTCCCTATTTGATGCTGCTAAGAAAGCACTCCATTAAGCAAGCCCAAAGACCATTGCGTAAAAGATTTGATGTTCCTAAACCATTGAATGTGCTTAGGGTGTTTTTATACTCCTAAACACAGTGCTACAGGAATTATATAGAATAAGTGTGTACTGTCCTCTCGGCTCTGAACCAGCTCAGATGACTCCTTTCTTTCTCTCTGACCATCATCAGGAGTAAACTGAAAAGCAATGCTTCAGCTACTATAGACTGAAGCTTTTTTTCTTTTATTGTAAATGTTTTTTTAATATATCAGCTTAAATATATGTAATAAATTCCCTTCTTTCTCATCTATGACAAACAGCATAACTTACCAATCTGTATAGCCACATTTCATTGCACATACATTGTCTTACTGAGAGATAGATTACTGTCTATTTTGTTCTTATTCTTGCTCTAGCATATTAGATCATGTAACTCCCTTTACATCATGCCTAGGAAAATTCCTCCTTTCTAGGTGTTACTGATCATATGTATTCAGGGGAATGGAAAAGTGGACACAAAGACATGTTGCAGAGACAATGAAAAGCAGGACTTTTTTTTGAGGGATTCAGAAGAGACTACATAGGCTTTTTCAACTCAAAAAGCTAGTAAAAGTTACAGAACTGAGAATAAAGCTGAAGGAAAGGATTTTCCCTGAAAAAAAAATCCAGCAAGGAGGATGAGATTTGTTTGCTAAAAGCTTTTATTTTGATTTATTCTGTTTCACCCAGATCTGAATTTCTCCCACAGTTTTATTCTGTTTTCAAGTAAAATCTTAACACAGGCATTTAAAAGCTCTTTAAATGCTTCTATTAAGAAAAACAGGTAAGGGTCCAATTTACAGCCTTTTCAGAGCAGCACAGGTTATGTCTACATTAGCAGGTGATGCAATGTAATGGGAGCAGATTTGCAGAGTGGTGCTGAAAGGTCTGCAGGGTAAAAGTAGCTCTAGTCTGGTCACACAAACTAAGTGTCCTCTAATCACTGGAGCACAATCAGCTCCAGGAGTGCATCATCCCATTAACTGTAATTCAAAAGAAATCTGGTTTACTTGCCCTAAGGACAACTGTGCAATGCAAATCAAAAGCTGTCAAGTCAGACATCAGAAGAACATATTAACTCTAAAGCAAACTCCTGATCCAAACAGAGATGCTACTGTAGCTGCACCCACCAACACAATCTAGAACTCTTCAAGCAGGAATTTCTGCTGTGCTGCAGCAGGAGCTGATGTCCTAGAAACAAATTCATTTTAGCTTCTAAGGCTGTATGAATCTGTCAATTCAAAAAGAACAAGATAGTCCAAAATGCAAACATGAATTCCATGAAAGTGCTTTAGGCCTGTAACTAGTAAGACAGAAAAGGAAATTCCTAAAAATACTTAAACCCAACTGAATAACATTTGGAATTTGAATGATTTTTTATTATTGAACATATTAAAAATAAGAATGTGAGATCTCTCTCACCAATAACTAGAAGAAATCCTTAAATACTATTTTTATGAAGAGAAAGAATGATGTGAAATCTTAATAAGAAACATTAGCTAGTGCATTAGTACTGATTAATGCATCATTCACATGTGATGGAAAAACAAGGCAAACATTCAGAATGGGCATTAATCAGCACTGCTGGAAAGTCTGTCCTATCTCATTGCATAAATAATTCATTTTCAGCTCTCGAAATGAGGTGAAGTGACAACTAGACCAATTTCTTGCCATGCTTCATTTAGTGCATCACAAAGTTTCAACAGTTGTACTACTTTTCAAGTCTGCCACTGAAAAAGAACTTTTAAAAAAAACCCAAACTTCCAATATTCCCATAGAATGCAAAGAGGTTACTGAGTAAATTAAAACTTTAGCAGAGTGAAACTTGTTTTATTTACTATGCAATGCATATGAAGAGGCAAACTAATTTACGGGATCCAGCAGCTGGGATTACCAATGATGTACTAGATAAAGTTGGATTGATAAACTAGGTAAGTGGCTGACCTCTGAGTATTCCTTATCTGGTGTGAAGAGACAAACTTTCAAGCACATTAGCTTTCCCTTGATCTGAGGAAACTGATCAGAGAGGCAAAGTAACATCTAACATCATTGTGTTTTCCAGCATCTAACAAATCACACATTTACAGACTGCAACCAGCAACAGTCCTAATACTGATTAGATAAAGAAAGTAAAGTCAGTTTGTAAGATGGGAAAATATTACAGTAAGTCAAGTATTAGAAACTTGTTAGAAGACATATATATTCTTGACTAACTTACATTCCCTTACATGGAAACTTTCCATTAAAAGAGTCCAAATCATAATGCACTACACCTTCTTCTATGATTATTGAATGCACTTCTTTGTGAATATTGCATTTTCCATGAGTAATTTAAGTTTATGTCATGGTTATGGCATCATTATAGTATCATTAAACTTGGACCTGAACATTCCTGCACTTCTTGAAAGGAATTGGCACTAGTCTTCTTTGCCTTCTCTTATCTGTTCATATAATTTGACACACTCTTTTGTAACAGTAAACAAAACACTGTATTTGAGTAATACTACAGCACCAGAAATCCTTCATTTTTGACTCAGTTCTGACTTCTGATCTCTCTTTGCCTCAGTTAGTACTACTTGAAGATCTTAACATTTAAATATTTTTATTGGAAAGGTTGTTGAGTTGCATGAATAGAAGCAATTGCTTCTATTTTGAAACTTGATTTCATGTATTTGTATTTACTACAATTTATGGAATAGATTGCATATCTGTATCACAGAGAAGTTAAACTAATTTGAGTTTATCCATGAAATATTTTGATTTGCCAGAAATTATCAGTTAACTATTTTGTGCTGCTGAAGTTTAAAACAACAGATTTGAGTTACAAAGTAGTTTAAACAGGAGTCACTGAGGATACATTTGAACTGACAAAAAGTCACATTTTTAGTTCAGTGTGTCTTTTTAAGCCCACTAAGGGATCCATGGCTCTCCAGTGGTACTGTCACACTCAAGGTCAAGTAACTCACTCAGATCTAATTTTGCTCTTACACTGAAACTGAAGTGGTAGCAATTCTGTGCTCGAGATCTTGCTGAAACAAAATATCTTGGAGCTCTGAAGAACATACGCTATTTCAAATCTCCAGATTACCTAATACTTCTTCTACTAAAATATTGAGTCATGTATGACTATTCATAGTGTTATAAAAGCTTCCAACATTGCTTCTTTTTATTTAAATTTCTTAACTTTGACCTGATATTTGATAGACCAAAAATATGATTAATTGTAAATCTCCTGCTACAGTAATTTCTTTTTTGTAAAGTGATTAATTTCTAAGAATAAACTGTACTTCCAACAAACATTCAGCTTTCCCAGTTTAAATTTAAATGAATAGTTATTTTATAATGACTTTAAAAAAAAAAAAGTTTACCTCAGAAATTTTATGTATCTGTTCCCAAGTAATTTTCAATTGGCAGGAGATACACAGTGAGAGCAATTTTTCCACTTCAGTAGGTGGGCAAACATCACTCAAGAACATGGTTTTGTTCAGGGAAAATCAGTGTGGTCAGCAATGGTTTCTTATCTATGAAAATACAATTTAATATATGTAGATCTCTTCATTAGAAAGATGGTTCACAATCCAACCTGTAACTGCAAAATTCAACTGCTGCCTTTAACACTTAAGAGTTAATTGGAATTTTGTTCTCTGTTGCAATTCTCTCATTTGAGTCTCACCAAACCATCTTCATTGCTGATGTAAAATATTAAATGCAGTGAAAAGCTTCCACAAAGGAGCCTCAACCCAATTTTTATCCATGTACCATAAATACTAATTTAGGTTGAAAAACTTAAAGCTCATGAACCTCTATTCCCTTCATGTTCCCCTTTATATCATTTGTGCTCTCCCCATGGACAACACTCAAGCATGTGGAGGAACTAATTGCTATTTCTGGGTTTGTGTGAGTTACTTATATGAGGGTCTGATTTTGCTTGAAACTAAATAAATAGCAATACACTACAAAACTATATAAACAGTCATCCAGAGACTGCTGTAACTCCTCTTGTCAGCGACTTTCATTCAGAAATCCATTGGGTTATGAAATCTGCCAGTAAAATCTATTCTATACTTCATGGACAGGGCTGTTGAACAGAACTAGTGAACACTACCTTCACCACCAGCCTAGAAAAACCTCATGGATGTGAGGGCAGACACTCTGCAACTGTGGAACTCAGTAAGATAATATTGAATAATACCTTCACAAAAAGATGAGGTTTTTTTGTAGTTTTAGCCATCTATGACTAAAAATCAACCATCAACAGATTTATGAAACTTGTACACTGATCATTCCCAGAAAGGCTTTGTAAAATTTCTTGTATTAATAAAGTCTGTCTGGCAACCTCATCCATAATGTGCATAACAAATACTAGTGTCATTCATCAGACAACAGAGCTATTGGCATAGCGCACAATGTACTTCACATGTCTACTATTTTAATGCACAAAAACACAAACACATCTCAGTGAATTTATAAACAAGGCAGACAGCTGAACTTTGAAATTATATCCTTTTATTTCCTGCTGAATATACAACATCCAAGGTCTTTTTAACACCTTTATTAAATAAATTATATAGGCTGAAGTTGTTCTTTTTGTATCTACAACAGATGCTACAGAAGCACAGACTCCCCAGTGCTGGAGTTAGAAAGCAGAAAGTGGGTCATCCTGTCCACTTTCCGGCCAACAAAGGACTTTCTACAACTACCAGCCTCTGTCAGCACCCGATTTCACATGTCAACCTTGCAGCACCATCCATGCTCCACTTCAGTGGCAGCTCCACAAGTCACTAAATCTAATTATCTAAAGGTACTTATTAAGATTCAGGCAGTAGTTATAATTTCTTAATCTCATGTCACTATTAACCAGGCACTATAACATGAAATTTCCTCTCTTTTCTTGTGTTTGCACTCTTCAGGCAGGTATGTGCTGTTATCAGACCTTGTCACATCTTGGCCAAATACATCTTTAAGCTCTTTGAACCTTTGTCTTTAAAAGGAATTCCATTAGTTCTGTCATCAGTAACACTGCTGTGATCTTTCAGTTTGTCAATACCTTTTTGATAACAAGCTTTAGTGATAAGACATTTGAACTCTGATGCTGCACAAAACCTTTCAATACAGCAAAAAGCCTGCAGGATGCAGCAGGATTGCTTCCTACAGTCCAAATAGCTAACATCATTCATTAGAGAGGAAGGCTGCTGTGATATTTGTTTAAGCAATGGATTAATGAGAACAAGAAAGACACTTCAGCGATTAGGAAGTCTTTGTGTATGGAAAGGGCAACATTTCAGAGCCACTTGGAAGTCTTTTTCCAAAAAAAGTGACCTAATCTAAGATTTTTTTTTCAAGTCAAATTGCAGAACATAACAACGTATGTTAATAGGACACTGCATATTTTTGTCCTCTTACCCTCATTAAAAGAATTGGTGGAATATTTCTACTTTTCTTTATATTTAGCATTTTAATAAGATAAACTTAACAACCCAGCTATGTAACAAAGCATTGTAATTTCACCTGAAATCTCTCCACTTTACTGGTATGTACCAATCATTTACAAAATACCTTTTCTTTTTGGTTAGTTACTAATTGTTTGGGGGATTTTTTCTTTTATTTCTAATTATTATTTTAGTTTTGCAACAGAAACAGCTTTTTCACTTTTTATTCCACAGAGGTAATAAATCTTTAAGAAAAATAATGAAAAGCAGGATGCTAGAGGCTGGCCAGGATAAGGAATTGTAAGGTACAGTAACTTTTTCTCAATTAGGTGTAAGGATTAGTTTGGAAACCTGCAGCTCTGACTATTAGCATAGAGAGAGGTTGCCTAAACTTGTGCTAATTAGAAAGCAGAGAGAGGTGGGCCTGACAATATGGCCTGAATGGCATGTCCCAGTGTATTTCAGTGATTGGTTTTTGTGCTATATCAGCTTTTTATATTTGCTCCCACAGCAAATGATTCTGAATTGCTGTTGGTCTGTAGTTACCTGTTCATTTTATTTGGAAACAGTTTCTCTAACACGCATCTTAAGTGCAGTTGTTTGGAAAAGACAACATGACAGCAGAAACACACATTACTTAAGTGGTATAACAGATATTTCTGACATACTTTGTGAAATTTGTCTCCTTCTCCCTCAGAATCCTAAGAACCTTATCTTCCATTTGAGCAGCAAAGAGGGCAGATTCTCTGAAAGGCCACCTAGGATGGGACACAAGTTGACTGAGGCTTTGAAAGGTGTCTATTTTACAACTGAATACACTCAAAGACTTTAAGAGCATATGCATTAGTTTATTTGAACATAAACTGCAACAGGGAACTTTCTAAAACAGGAAATTCAGAACAAAAATAAACAGGCTTTTTGAATACATATGTTCCCTACTGATCACAGTCATGAAGGGCAGATAATTTCAGCTGGGCTTTGTCTTAGCCCAGCAAGTCAAAAAACACCTACTTTGCGACTGTCCATCTGGATTTCTTTGCCGTATTGTCTCTGAGGAAAACAGTTCTGGGCACTGCCTGATGGGTCCCCACATCCTCAGCCTCTCCTGCCTTGTGCTCTGGAGCACTTTCTCTTCTGCCTTGGGGCTCCCGGGACAGATAAAAATTCCTTTTCCCTGAATATGATGCAACTGACATAGCACAAACCAGCCAGGACCAGGGAAGCAACCTGCATTCCTCCTGGCTCTGCAGTCAGTCACCCTTAACAAAATGCAATCACCATTCTCTGCACACAAACAAAGAAAACAGATGCCACCTGCTACACACATCGTAAATCTTCCTTTGATTGCTAGCATCACTTAAGACAATTAAGGAAAACCCAGCCAGGATAATTATTTAAAAAATCAATGGTTTCTAAAACATTATTTAAAAATCACATTAACAAATTCTCACTTAGAGTATCTATAAAATTGTAGAATCTGTAAATATGTTCAAATGTTTTTATTCCAACTAGTTAACTTTATAGTTTTCTTAATCACGAGAGATATTTAATCTGAAGAAATTATTTGTTAATTATCAGAAACACATTAGTAAGAAGATTGAGTTAAACCTATACCATTCATTATAAAAAACATTGCTTCAAATGTTACATGGAATAATGTCCTTTTAAGAGTTAGTGAAGCAGTTATGCAAAACAGTTTTATGTTCATTAAATACTCCTACTTTTTCCTGGTTTTTTTTTAAACACAAAAAATGCTTTATATATCCAGGACTTTACCTCAATGTATGTGAACATATTATCTTGGGAAATGCATTCTTCTAGTAAGTGTTCACACATGAGCTTCCTAAAAAAAACGCATTTTCAATAATTATTACAGAATAGTATAGATAACAGAAATAAGATTTCTCAAAGTTGCGATTATAGTCTTTCTCTTCTGTATTAAAAATTATCTGAAAGACTAACTTTTCAGATGAAATAAATATCTTGTATAAGCATAAAAAAATCTTTCTTAGGTTTAGCATCTAACTTCAAGCTCTCAAATTTTCTTTAGTGGAACTGGCTGTTTAAGATGGTGCTTTAAAAGAATACGTTGTACACTGTGCTAAACAGGGAAAGCCACTTGACTGAGGCCTGCTGGCTTGTTCTGTCAGGTCTCATTGAAAACATTGCTACAATAAACATCCTTTGCACACATTAAATTTTTTGAGGGGAGATGTTCAATATTTTATTTTGCACAGTGCTACAGTGGTCTATGTACACAGTCAAATAAATAAAATAATTACATTTTGCAATTTTGCAAGATCTTAAATGCTATATTGAAAACAAGTGCTATAAAATGAAGAGCATAAATTAATTGAAGTGAAATTTCTCCTTTCATATCAAATATTAGAAGTTTGTTCTTAGGATTTAGTCATTAAAATGTTATGCATCATTTAAAGTTTCTCACTTTTTAGAACTCAAGAGGCAGACCAGCAGTATGTCATACTGTGAGCTTTTGCTGTCTATTTAAAAAAACCCTTCACCCCATGAGAAGGTGGTTTCATGCTGTGCCCCAAAGGTTTTTACAAGCTAAAAAAAAATATGTTTTGATGGAGAAAAATATGAAAAGAAAAGAAATTGGCCCTGCCCAAAGGGAGATGATACTGCAGCAGCCTTTGGCCTTGCCAGTGGAATTATTTTGTATGACTGTCAACTGAAGTCAATAAGATTCAATGATAACTGCATGTGTCATGGGAGATTGCAGGTAGTTGTTTGCATGTTGACAGCAAAATGTAAAAGTTCTTCACTGGGTGGAAAATTGGTTGCATGGCTGAATCCAAAGAGTTCTAATGAATGGAGTTAAATCTAGTTGGCAGTGGGTCACCAGTGGTGTTCCCCAGTGCTCAGTTTTAGGACCTGTTCAACATCTTTATCAGTGATCTGGATGAGAGGATCAAATGCATCCTCAGTAGTTTTGCAGATGATACCAAGCTGGGTGGCAGTGTTGATCTGTTTGAGAGCATGAAGTTTGCGTCAGAGGGACCTGGACAAGCTGGAGTGACAGTCCGAGGCCAGTTGCATGAGGTTTAACAAGGCTCAGTGCCAAATGCTGCACCTGGGCTGCAACAGCCCCATGCAATGCACATGCATGAAATACATGTTCACTACAGAATATTTTTTAAATGTACCCTGGAAAAAGCATTTCTAAGTAACCTCAAGTAAGTTCTTTATCTTATTCAAGCATGAGATCTTACTCTGGTGCACCATAAGCTTGGGATATATCCTCAGGCTACATGAAACAATAAGCTGAAAAACAGTCACCAGGAAAGCTAAGTAGTATTCATTTGAAAAACTAAAAAAGAAACAAGATGTACAACAGAGACAAAGCCTCACATACAAGTAATTCAGATATTACATATTCTGAAAGATGCTGTACCCTGAATGAGACATTTTGTGCTAATAAATATGTGAGAAGGCCATGTGCCTGTATCTCCATCCTTAGGCATGAAGAAAGAAATCTGTCAGTCTGAAAAAGATTAATGTATATATACAAACTTTTGTTACTCATTTCCTCTAACACCCTGACCTCTGAAGGAAAGTGATTAAAAAATCTAACAAATTAGTAATAGGTAGGTGGCTTAATGAGACTCTGTTTTTCATTCCTTGCAGTCTTTGGGTCAAGGAATCTTCAGAAATAATTAAGAAAAATATGTCTACTGCCATGAGAAAAAATGAGGTATCACGGCACTGACTTTTAGAAATCCATAAATTGAGAAAATATTAGAAAACTTTGCTCTAGGTAAAATTATTTCTTAAGTAAAAAGCTTTAAGTAGATTTTAGAGCTGTTTACTATCAATATGAGCTACTATATAATGGTTTAATTTAGAGTTTGTTCAAAAACTACTTGACAAGGTTCAAGTTGAGCCATATTATGTGTCTGAGCAAACATTGGCCTAAAATAAATATATTTAATAGCTTTATATGATACAGATAAGAGAAATAGCTGACAGCAGTTAAAGTAATTTTACTTGGCAGATTACATTCATGTGTGGAAATGTTAACTTCTAATTTATCAAACAGCAGGAAAGACATAGTACTTTATTGGATTTCTGCTCCTGTTTCAAATCCATCTAATAGCTTAATTTTTCTGACTCATAACTGTAAATTCTTTTTTATAGTACATCATGAACGAGGGTTAATATTCAGGAAGCTTATTTTTATTTTCTGCATCTTCTACACTATCAGCAAGCCCAATCTTAATCATAGTAGAAGTTAAGCACTGCTTTAGTTCATATATTATGTCATTAAAATACCAGTAATAAAATTAACAATGTGTTGAAATGCTTGCTCCTTAGCTTGCTCCCCAAGAACTATGGCTACCAGCAGTCTTTACTCACTGGTTATTTGTAGAAAGAAAAAGTTCCCAGTGTCTTCCATTGAGGACCCCACAAGGGCCAGAAGAAGGATGCCATAGAGACTTGTTAAGTATCTGTGGTCTCTCAAATTCATCCCAGTAGGACTGCAAGGAATACCATAGCACAGAAAGTCTATGGAAAAATCATGGATGAAAACTCTAATTCTGAAAATTATATAGATACATAGATATAGATAGATATATATCAGTTTAGTTGCTCTTGCTTTAAGACATTAACGTTTCTTACACGCTTAAGATTCACACCAATGAAATAATGTCTGGCCTTTGAAGCAAGGAATAACATCTACAGAAAGTTAACTCCTGGGCATATGCCAATGTTGCTTTAAATTGTAGAAGCTTAAAGGAAATCTCAACAACTTGTTTGTTTTTTTTCTGTTTGTTTTGCATCTTTAATTAGAAAAAGAGTCTGAGTTAGGGATTTGCTAATCACTTTTGAGGGTATTTTTATCCTTCAACAAGGATGGACTCTTGAGGTTCACTGGGAAATACAGAAAGGAGATAAGAATGATGATGCTTTTCCAACCAGACATTCACTCTGAACTTGAGGGACCTACTAGAGTGAGCAAGCAGCAAAGAGTAGCTGAACCAAGGGCAATTTTTGCAGTAAGGATCAATGCAGCTCAAGATCTCTACAAATATATACTGACAGTGAATTATGGTTGATTTTATCTGTGGTAGCCTGTTTTTACATGGAGATTGCTCCCCAGCTCAAGAGAGGCAGGGAACTTCTAGAGAGTCCAGCGGAGGGCTACAGAGGTGATCAGAGGACTGGAACATCTTTCTAATGAGAAAAGTTTGCAAAACCTGGGATTACTTAGCCTAGACAAGATTGAGGGCAGACCTCATCAACACTTGTAAGTACCTAAAGTGTAAATGTCAGGAGGATGAGGTGACACTTTTTTCTGTAGTCTCCAGTAACAGGACTAGGGGTAATGGACATAAGCTGGGTGTCGTAGTTTGAGCCTGGCTGGATGCCAGGTGCCCACCACACCGCTTTATCCCCCACCTCCTCAGCAAGCCAGGGAAGGGGAGAAAATAAGATGGGAGTCTCATGAGTTGAGACAAAAGCAGTTTAATAAATAAGCAGCAAAGCCGCGCACGCGGGAAGCAAAGCAGAAGCAGATAAGCTGTTACTCTCTACTTCCCATCAGCAGCGATGTCCGGCCACCTCCCGAGAAGCAGGGCTTCAGTACGCGTAGCGGTTGCTTTGGGAAGGCCAGAAATGAATCTCGCCTCCCCTTCCTGCTCCTCTCCCCCAGTTTATATTCCTGAGCTGATGTCATATGGTATGGGATATCTCCTTGGTCAGCCTGGGTCAGCTGTCCTGGCCATAGTCCCTCCCAAGATCATGCCCATCCACAGCTATTGGTGAAGGTGGGGGAAGGAATGCTGGAGGGACAGCCCTGATGCTGTGCAAGCGGTAGTCATAATATTGATATCAACAGTAAGCACAGCACTGAAGGAGCTGCTGTGGAAAATCACTACCGTCCCAGACCCACTACACTGGGACACAAAAAGTTCCACTTAAACACCAGCTAAGAGTTCTTTATTTTAAAGGTGAGGGAGCACTGGAACAGGCTGCCCAGGGACGCTGTAGAGTATCATCTGGAGGCTTTAAAAACCTATCTGGACATGTTCCTGTGTGACCAGATCTAGGTGAACCTGCTTAGGCAGAGAGGGTGGACTAGAGAAGGTGGACTAGATAATCTCTAAAGGTCTCTTTCATCCCCTACCATTCTATGATTCTATGATTGGATGTTCTCTTTAAGTGCATAAAGTGAAAGATTATTTTCCTCTCCTGGAAGAAACTTTTACTTTGCTGGCACTCTGAAGATTTGTAAATGAGGAGATGGTGATGAATGGGCCACTTTGAAGAGAACTCTTGGAAAGTGAACGAAGAAATATTTACATGGAAACTAATTTAATCTCTGATAAGCATAGAACAGGAGATAAAAGTCAATGGTTAGGATGGAAAGTCCATTATACCGCCTTTTAATTCTACAAAGAACATTGCTTCTCATCAAAGCACTCCTCCTTTCCTCTACAAAGGAACTGATTTATTTATAGTTATATACAATGGATTTAAACTGCAAAATTTCCACTGTAACAGAACAAAAGTAGCATGTCATTGGGGAAATAAAGAAGATGGGGAAGAAACCTACAGTGACTCTCTCAGTACATAAAAATAATTAAGATATTCAAGTTATGATATACAATGAGGGCTTAAAGTCTAACATATGAACTTCATAAGATCATAGTTATTCAGTGTAAGAATTATCTTATGTTAATTCTCAGCATGCTATTATTGAGAAATTAATTACAGATTACTAGCTTGACTATGATTTTTAATTAAATAAATTCTTAATATAATTAAATTTACACTCATCAATTTAATCAATATTGCTTCATTGGAAAAATGATAATTTCAGAATTCTGACTGAAATAAATGTCAATCCATACCCAACTTTTTTCTGAGTCATACAGTTCAGGTATATGAAAGCCTGAACAGAAGAACTTGTTTTTCTTGTTAATTGCCACTGGGTATAATGACATCTGACACCTTGAAATACTACCTTTCAGATAAGACAGAAAACAAAATGAAAAATGAACAATAAAGATTGTGCAGTACTTCTAAAAATAAAGCCAACAAATATCAAGTGAAAGGATAATCCTGTCCCCATCATCCCCCTCCATGCCCCAGGGAACATTTATGCTCGTGTCTTAAAGTATATCAAGGCATGTAAACTATTGGTATGTAGATACTGTCAATTTAACGTATATATTGCTTTACAAAATGATAAGGAAAATCCTGCAGTAAAAATGTAAACAAAAGCTATTTTATAATGTTACAAGGTTCTGTCATTTTCTAGCAACTGCAGCACGACACTGTAAGACTTAGTTTTATTCCATTACATTGGTGATAAAGTAGTACATTGAAGTTAAAATGCTTGCAGTCTTCATCTACACTTTTACTCATAGATTAATCCCTATGCAACTGTGTTGAATAAGGTTTGAGTGAAAACCACAAAAATGTTTGCAATGTAAGATAAGCCATATATGGTTAGAAAAAGTAATCTGTATGAAGTTTCTTATATAATAATGTGCTGTTAATATTGCCCAGGAAAATAAAAATATATTGGAATTCTGTATGGATACAGTAACCTTTAAAATGTTCAGATACTTATCTAAACCTTGACAGACTCTTTAATATCTACTAACATGCAGGCTTGAGCCCAGGAAACCCTAATGGCAAAAGACTTGCAGCATTAGAGGTCAAAGTTAAACCTCTTTATGTTACTTGGTGACTCTGAAACTCAAAACAGTGGAACTTGAAAAATATTTCCTGTTTATACAAGAGAAATAAATTGTTGCTGCTGAAAGACAGCCAATCTTCTGCTCTTTGGTTTTATTCTTGTGGTCCTATTCCCCAGCTAAAAAGATTTACCAGCATTTTATAGGTAAATCCTCTGAGGCTGAATCTAATTTACCAAAATAGGGTGATATAATACATGTACATTAGCTTAGCACGTGCAGATTTTTTTTTTTTTTAAAGTACTACTTAAGCACCCTTGACTCCAGTAAGGACACTCAATATCAACCCTGAAAATACAATACATAAACTAATACGTTTAGAAGCATAATATATTCTTGATTTAAGAATGACCATGAGATTTTTAGAGGAAACTAAGAAGGAAATGCACCTCTCCCACCACATTTTTCCACTCCTGGATGAGAAGGCATCTTCACTTTCAATGGGCTGATGAAAAGGATGTCTAACCATATCTTCAGGCCAGAGTGGAAAAGAGCTTCTCACTGGCCCTGAGTTTTCTTGGAATCAACCTGAAAATACTTTACAATGGCTTAAGGATATATCTCTCTACATAAAAATCAGGCAAATTCTTACAGGATTAATATTTTCCAATATATTTAGGCTATATGAATTGAAAGTGATTAGTCTTTTTATCAGTGAAATAATGACTGTAAATTTTTTAGCAGTAATGAGATTCCATACCATATAACCAATTATTTCTCTAGCAATAGATAACAATCCTCCTTTGGACACATCTCAGGATTTTCTTTCCAAATAATTCTTCAGTAAATGTATTTTTCTCTTAATTGTCTTCTGTGACACATTTCAACATTCTGGGTTTCATTAAATCATTACTGTTAGCTTAATGAAAGACCAAATGAGTCTGTGCTGGAATATACACTGTATTTTAGAAGAATGATCTAATTTAGATATTTTATTGTGCACATTGGACAGTGTCCTTGAGGATCTCAACATGAAAATTTTCTCTCTAAAGCCTATTAGGTGCCAGATTACAATGAGCACTAGTAACATGTACACAATAATTTGTTTATTTTTACTTTGGACATTATAAAGACCACATATTCCAATGATGTAAAATCGCTATACATGTATTTACTTCAAAAGGACTGTGCTGAAAAGATATTCAGTAAAGTTTTGACTTGATTCTGCAAAACCACATTCAGCAAGCAACAGCGATACAAGTTCCCTTCCAAAAGAAATCCTATGTAAATATGTCATAATCCACTGATTTGCATATCTCCATATCCTATCCATAGACTGAAAAGATGACATTGCAATCTGACAAACTCTTTCTTAGAGAAAGTCATGTATTTCAACAAGATTTGCATTTAATTTTTAAAATGGTGTCAGAAAACCTACTCAAAGAAATTACTGAATAATATCTTGCTAGGTATAGGTTTTTTTTTTTCTATCTATCTTGCATAGTTATATTAAAACTTGCAACAGCATGAAAACACAACTCTTCATCCGCACATGGGTTAGCAACTATCACTGTTACAATGATAGCAAAATGCATACATAAGCACTTGGATGAAGACACCTTTCTATTTGCTCTGTAAATCAAAATAATAAAGTTACCTGAAAATATCTATAATGTGCTCATCCCTGAACAATTAAAATAGACTGTAATGAGAGTTACTGTCATAGAATCATAGAATCATAGAACGGTAGAGGTTGGAAGGGACCTTTAGAGATCATCTAGTCCAACCACCCTGCAGAAGGAGGTTCACCTAGATCAGGTCACATAGGAACATGTCCAGGTGGGTCTTGAAGACCTCCAAGGAAGGAGATTCCAAAGTGGAACTTTTTGTGTTCCAACTTCATCCCATTACCCCTTGTCCTGTCGCTAGCTACTATGGAAAAAGGTCAAACTGAAAATCATTTTTCTATCTCTACCGCAGTCCATTTAGTATACTCCTTATTTTTAACACAGCAACTACTTGAAGTACTCATTTGCCTACATCTATAGCTTTCTACCTGCTTCCTAAATCTGAACTTTCTTCTTTATTAGCTACACTAATGGTAGACTGACAGTCTTAGTGCATCTCATGTTTCTCTTCTATCTAGTTGTCATTTTTCAATTCATGGTCTTCTTGGTCCATGAACTTTATCTCTTTATTACCATTATTGTTGCTTGCATAACACTCACTGGTGTGACATTTTATTGACATGTAAGTGTTGCCCTCGTGGCCAAGAAGGCCAATGGCATCCTGGGATGCATCAAGAACAGTATGGCCAGTAGGTTAAGAGAGGTTCTGCTCCCCCTCTACTCTGCCCTGGTGAGGCCTCATTTGGAGTCCTGTGTCCAGTTCTGGGCAAATATCTAAGTAAGTGGTGGATGTCATGAGGTTGGGGCATCACTTTCTTCCATTGTATCTAGTGACAGGACAAAGCATAATGGAAAGAAGCTGGAACATAAAAAGTTCCATTTCAACATAAGAAAAGACTTCTTTCCTGTGAGGGTGAGGGAGCCCTGGCACAGGCTGCCCAGGGAGGTTGTGAAGTCTCCTTCTCTGAAGGTTTTAAAACCTGCCTGGAAGCATTCCTGTGCTACCTGATCCAGGTGGACCTGCTTGAGCAGAGGGATTGGACCTCTAAAGGTCCCTTCCAACCCCTACAATTCTATGACTCTATGGTTCTATGATTTCATTTTAAATACTGACAATCCCAATGGACAGAATATAAACCAAAATTCTTTTGCAGGATGTGTTTTAAATATAAGTAAAGTGTGTTTGGAAGGGGAGGAACAAATTGCTGACTTTAGTTCATACCTACGTACTGCATGTTGTGCAAGCATAGGAAAACCACAAAGATGTGTTTGGGTCACCATTTGTATTTGAAGAGACCTGTTCATTGCTCAGTCATGGTTACTTTGCGTTACCTCCACAACAATGACCTTTGATAATTTACCTACAGTACTTGTTTCCCAAAAGAAAGTGTCTGTCCTTGTAATCTGAAGGACAATTATTTCTTGCTGTTGCATAAGCATTATTTACCACCTTCATACATCCAATGGTTGTGGATGAATTCATGTTCCTGCCAAATAAGGGAACCAACAGAGATTGTTGAGTCTGGTTCTGGGAAACCTTTTTTGAAGGCCAGACATAATTAATGATGCACTTATAAATATATACATGTGCTTGTATGTATACATATGCATAAACACACAAGTACATACCAAATATTTATATTTAAGGAACAGAAATTATTTAGATAATATTCTATGTGCAATGTGCTTCCAAAAGCTGCTACAAGTGCAGCTACAGTTATTTCAAAAGGCCAAGTTACAGCATCAACTGATTTATATGCTCTGTATGTTGTTTATGTATCTTTAGGAAACAAAGCCATTTTTGTGTATGTGTTTACATACAGAGTAGATATGTGTATATAAATATATATAATACAACTTAAACTGCAAATATACACAATATTGTGATGCTGGTAAACATTTATCATTAACACCTATAATAAATATATAGTGTCTGTATTTGTCTGACAAACTTTTTATGAGGCATAAATCAAATACTGAGCTTTATCACAGTTAGTGTCAATTCTTTTGTAAATAGCTACCGCAATTTTTCAGTTTTGAAGAGTCTTTCCATTATATATCATTGATCCAGCTTATCTTTTTGCATTTTGTTTTAATAAGTGCAAATGAGAATCCCCCTGTGTGTAAATTCTATACCTCTGCCAAATTTATATGGGAAAGACAGAAATAATTAGTCTGAGGCCGGAAAAAGCAAAAGCAAGCATGAGTAGCAGAATGACTGATGTCAGGTGGAGTTTACATACAGCTTTAATGTTGGAAAGAAGCACTAGGATCTGCAGGGGAGAGAAGACCCTGCAAGAAGGTCTCTATCCCTGATCATCTCTCTTAGCTTCTCCAGTTAGCAGTCTTCTTCTGTCATGGAGAAACTTTTACCCTAGATAGTCCAAAACACAGATCCATCTTCTCACTCATCTGGTATGTGCACCAACCACTGCCTGGTCTGAAATCACTCCCATAAAATATTTTACTTTAAAACTAAGTCCTTGCTGTTTGACAGTGTTCTTGGTAACATTTACCTGTGAATGAATGCGAAAACTAAAAGGCTGCAGCTTCCAGCACAGGCAGGAGTTTATCCTAATGCAATTCCTCCCACAGTCCCTTTGCACAATAGCTGGTATAAGAGGAATTCCATTGACACAGAGTGAGTTGCAGCTCCTCATTCAGCTACCACAGCATCTTTGTCTCTAATTAAAAATACCTATCAGTAATCTCAAAGAAACCTCTATAAGTCACCAGTCAAATTTGATCCTCTGGGATAAACAAGCAAATTACACCACTGAGACTTAAATTTATGACAAAAACTGCTCTTTGGCTGACTGACATTTCCCTGTCCACCCATTCTTGCGTGGGCCTCTCAACTCCCCATGCATCCCCATCCATCACTCAGGCGCTTCTGAAACCATTTCACTGCCCATATGTGGCATGATGTACTGCACACATCCTGAAATTATTCCTGTATATGTTTCTTTTATAGAAAAGGCATTTATGTCCCTCTCAGCATTTCTTTCTCCATTTCTAAGTTCAGCATTGTGATGAAAAGACCTCATGTGAGCCATATGCAAGTTACTTCTTTAGCTGTCACCTTTTTTAATTGATATGAGAACTTTGGAAAGTATTTCACATGAAATCATGCAATTTACTAACAAATGCGCAGCTAGTGACTTGGAGGATGTAGGAGTGAGTTTCGAGTTGAGAATAAAACAGGTCTTCAGCTTTCATGGGCATTACAACATCAGGAATTCTAATTGGGAGGTTAAGAGCAATGTCTGGTGACTCAGCAAAGTGGCATGAAGATTCATCACTGTTATCTCCAAGATTAAGAAATCTGTCTGGGAGCTTCTACAGAGAAAGTTCATGCAACATTTTGTTTGAGATACATTGATAGGCACATTAGAAGAAAGATTGTCAGCTGACTTTCAGGGAGTACAGGGACAGTCGTTGTGTCTCATCCTTTTGTGTCCAGGTAAAAGATAATCCAAGCTTTATGTTTAAACTCTGAAAATAGCATCAGCACCATTGAACCTGTGGAATTCTTGGCTATCCAAAGGTAGATGAAAATTGGATGCACACAAAATATTTTGGCAAATAAGAAAAAGGCTAAGACTGAAGTATCCATCTTGCTTCCAATGAAAGTGTATAGTGATAGTGCTTGAAAAGAGGAAATGCGTGGGAAGAAAAAAACAGGAAGAATAACTGTATTTGTTCAAGATTTCTCTAGAAAGCAAGTTGATATTTGTACGTGGCAGAAAATGAAATAATATTTCCTAGAGTGGGCAAAATGCCACTTTAACAGATGGCAGAAGTGCAGGCATGCAAGAGAACAAGTTTATGAATTGATACATGGGCATGTTTTCTGTCCAGGAATGTTGAAACAGCAGCTTTTGGAGGATTATTTCAACTCCTGCATTTACAGAACTGTGTCATTACTAGCCAAGCTTCAAGTTTACTTAAAGTGAGCATGAATTTTATTTCTTTTTTTATTTTGAATTATTTTGATAGACACTTAAATATTTCACATGTTATTATTTATTTGAATGAAAGAGAAGTGATACTTTGTTATTATATTTGCTATTTATTATTTTAAGGTATTTATGTTTAAACACCATTCATTAGATTTCTACCTGTATACAGGGCTGTTTTACTTGTCAGTCAATGAATTTGCACTGATTTCTATGGTCTTCCAGAGATGAATATTATTTAAAAAACATCATTTTTTGTCTCTGTGTGCTGGGCTATAAAATGTAGCTGTATATTCCTGAAGCATATAAGGGCTAACTGTCAAGAGCTAACTGTCTCCCACCTAGCACACCTGCATGAAGATAGAGACTTCATCACGTTACTTCTTATCACAGTATGAAGAAAAACATAATTTGTTTTAATATTTAAAGTTTGAATTGCCTTTAGTAATCTTCTTCAGCACACTGCTCTGCTCTCTGTGGCCTTAAAAACCTTTGAGACAAATGCTTTATTGCTCTGACATAAAAGTATCTTTGCTCAAAGAGGGGGAAAAGAAAACCACTTGTTTCTCTGAAATGAACTAAGAGTATATTTTTTTTACTGTACCAATAGTAGTTTAAATATTCACTATCTTTGGTCAGAAAAAGAGAAGTTGCTAATAGGAATAATACTTGCTACAACATTAGTAAGATGTGAGTGTTGAAAAATCATAAGTACATTCAGAGAAAAAAGAGTTATAAAGATACCTGTCCTTATTCCTTTGAAGAAACCTTACAGCATCTCAACTGCTGGGCGTGTTTAAGCTCAGGCAAACAGACGTCATTTCTTATAAACTTTGCTAAACTCACTGAATATCTACATCCATTGCACATGAAGCTTGATGTTTCTCTTTTAACTTATATAATATTATACATTTTTAAGCTATATACAGTAACAATGTGGAAGAGGGATCTTAGCATTAGGATGAACAGCACACATGTAAAGGCAATGTGATCCTAAAACGCCACAGGGAGAAATACAAACGTTAGAGCTCAGTGCTGAGAAAATGGAGCTCAGTTATCTCACAAATTGGAAATGTCCAGTAAGTCCTGACTGAGTAGTATTTTAGGGAGAATGCAAGAGAAAGAACAATGCAGATAAAAATGCTGCTTTCTCCTGATAAAAATTTAAATAAGGTAACATTTTCCTTATGAGGGTTACATGATAAAATACCACCCAGATCTTATTTTCAAATCTAGTCCTAATTTCATCATAGTCCACCTGCTTGAGAAGTAAATATAAATATGGGAAAAAAAAGCCCAAACTATTTATGGAAGAAACAAACACAAAATGTCAACGTAATCCCTGTTGTGTATGGTTTCAGTGGGATAGGACAATAAGAATCTGATACTCAGCTTCTAGCTAGCTCACATGAGTCAAAGAAGTGGCAGAGAAATCTTTAAGTATCATTGCAACAACTCACTACAATGACTAACAAAGGTGAAAGTAACTCTGTGCCTGAAAGGACAGCTAAGCAAAGTACATCAAAGAAGAGTTTCCCTCTTGAAGTAGGTAGAACTTTTAATTAGCAATGGAGCTTTGGATTAAAAGGAAAGTTACTTTGAATCACAGTGGGTGAGAATTACATGTGTAGAACTGGTCCTAGGATCACTTTCTGTCCCCAAAAGCCCTTTGTCTGTCTTCTAGTCTAGCTTTCTCCAGCTGGTGGGCTTGTGTGTAACCAAAGCTGGCATTTGATCCTTAGTAACGATGACGGGTAGCAATCTATGTCAATTTCTTTATGATGGTAATATTTGAGGCTTGGGAATTTAGGCTTCCAATACAGACTCGATATCTTATCCTAGAAATTTCCTTCTTGGTTTATTTTTTTTTGGTCTTCTTTGAGCTTATTGAAGAATCAACCACTGATAGCCTTTAACTTCCTCTCTGGCAATACTGCCAGCACAGCAGGTAAGACTATTGATCACAAGCTACCTCAAAATTTCCTCTGCAAAAGTAATCTTCCTGTACACTTTGCAACAGGTCGTTCAAGACTGCACTACAGCCATATTAATAATGAATTAATTCATTATGATCAATGGCTCGACAATGAATATCAAATGACTTCTCCATTATTAAGACAATTACAGGACACTAGAGATTACTGTTCACTGCCATTTACGTAGCTTTATCTGTATGATCCCTTTCTCTCTTAATAGGATTTCTATGAATAAAACACCCCAAATCACACTGAAGGTTCAGTGATTTTACAGTTCATGCTATAAAACATCTAATGAATCGATAGGGCAATGGCATGTATCACTGTCTTTTTGAGCAATTTAATACAATCTTTCTGTCTACACAGTGCCTATCAGCACCATCAGAAAGCATGTTCTGAAGATCTCCAATGTAGTTATTAATTGTCTTAAATCTAAGAAACAGAACTAGTAACTGAACAGAATCACTCCACTGTTGCCTTTAAAACATTATTCTTTTTTTTTTTTTTTTTTTATTTCTTTGTACCCACTTTTGTTATGAATAATGCAATTGATTAAGCAAACAACATGGAACATTAATCACTACTTATTTCCTAAAGTCCACTCCACTTTGAAACATGGAGTTTTCCCATTTCCCACGTGCTGCCCACATGCCCTTGATTAATGATGTATTTCCTTGCTCTCCCCATGCAACCCTGGATCCTTGTTCTGCATTTGTCCCTTGTTCCTGGCTCTCATGTGAGTGGCAAGCCTGTCAATGTGGCATGAGAAATGACTGTAACCTTTGCTGATGCTCAGCACTTCCCAGTCTTTCAGTTCTCACTCTGCACCACTCTCCAAGAAGTCTGCTTTAGGTTTACAGTTTCCTGGGCAGAATTTGCAGTGACAGAAAAGAAACGATTGCTCTATATTACATTGCCAACAGAGCTTTGACAAATGATACAGAGCTAACAGATCTTGCCCAATATAAATAGGTATCAGTGGATACTATGGCTAGTTCTCACTCAGGCAATCTCAATTTTAAATTTGTGCTCCAAAATCAGCTCTAGTAAGAGGGATTTTACTGTGAAGTATGATAGAAGGACTGATGATAGCAAAGTTTAGAATGATCTGGTGTCTGGATTTGAGTCCTAAGCATTGTGAGTCAATACCGTTTCTGAACAGATTCTCCTGCGTGGAATGGGGCAGGCTGCTGCAGCCCAGACACCTGGGACTCATCCATATTTTTTTTGTGAAATATGTACATAGAAAAAGTAAAAATTTTCTTTCATCATGAATAGATTTGATCAATGGATAGACACAAAAATCCCACATCTCACAGTTACATTGTTTTATATCTCACTGTGCACTAAAAATATTTTTTTGCAAATCAGAACATCCACTAAGAGAGATCTCAACAGGCTGAGTCCAGGGAGGTACTAGGTCCCCTCCTCAGACCCCGGATCACAGGAAATTATCATTTAAAAAAATGTATATATGTTTGTTTCTCCAGAAAAAAACTTACTTAGGCTTACAGGAAATCTGATGGGTTTTTTCAGATCTCAGTGATCACTCTTGTAAAGAGGAAAACAGGAAAATAGACTTATTGTGATTCCTTTGAACCATGTAGGAAGCATATGGTAAATCCAGTAATGCAGCCCATAATAATCCTGAAACAGAGTTTTATGATGTAAATTAATTTACTAAAGTAGAGATGATGTCATTAGCAATAATTTATCCTTTACCATGTGATGCTGAACAGAGTTCATACAGTGTAAGTTCTCTACCTGTCTTCGTATTCCTAGACACTTTTTTTCTCAAATCCCTATCATCTCTCTCTACATTTGTATGCTGAAAAAATTAAGGATGATTCCTAGAATTCAAGAAGATTTTAATCCAGTTGCTCTAAATGTTATGATTCTTACATGGGAAAAACAAAGCAAACCAAAAAACTAGACAAATATCAGGAACATTAAAGTTCCTGACAAAACATCTCACTGGTGCACAGCAAATATCTTACTGAGGTCAACAGAGAAGGAAAAACAGAGAATTATCTGAATTTTGTTTACGCTGGGAAGTACTAACATAGAATGCATCTTTGCTTCAATTCCTTCAGTGCTTCACCTTTTATAATGTATTGCATATGAGTGCATCTCCCCGTCCATGGTTATCTTGACAAACTTTAACTGAACTTTCTAATGGTGCAAAGTTGTTGAAGAGTATGCTTTTAGGATTAAGGATAGGGAATGATAGCTTACTACACCTGCAACCTTAACTACATAATATATCTAGCAATGTGGAAAAGTAGAACCTAAGGCCTCTACGTCATACAAGGTATGAATAGAGAATCATTTAGAAAAAAAACTAGCCATCATTATCTCTGTGAAGGCCCTAATCTTGGGTCACTTAGCACGATGTCAGATACACTGCAGATTGAATCTTGCAATCACTCTACAGTTTAATCCTCCACCAAGGTTAAAGGGTATTTCACACATGAGATGGTCATGTCACCTAATAGTAAAAAATGCACTCTAGGGAACTGCCCATGAGTAATATAAAGATGATTTAGACAACCTCAAAAGTGTTTCCCATCTTTCATTTCTGCAGGCTGAATCATGAGAAATACTGAATGCTTTGGAGCACTGACATTATGGGTGCTCAGCATTATTAGTGCTCTTACCTGCAATCATATACAAAGAATGAAAAATGATTTCTAAAAGCACAATGCAGAGGACTATGCTGCTATTACTTCATGGTGGTTATTATGAAGATTAGTATCTGGACTGCAGGAACTGGGAATGTTTGGTCTAGAAAAGAGGAGACTGAGGGGAGATCTTATTAACATTTACAAATATCTAAATAGTGGGTGTCAGGAGGTTGGGACATATCTATTTTACTATGAGGATGATGGAGCAGTGAAACAGGCTGCCCAGAAGGGTCGTGGAGTCTCCTTCCTTGGAGGTCTTCAAGACTCACCTGGACATGTTCCTATGCAACCTGATCTAGGTGAACTTATCTCTGCAGGGGGGTTGGACTAGATGATCTCTAAAGGTCCCTTCCAACCCCTACATTTCTATGATTCTATGACTCTAAGACTAATATAAATTTGTTTTCTAATATAATTGATCACATTTAGAAGATATGTGAAAAACCTTTAATCCTAATCAAACGACGTGTTTAAAACAACCAACCAATCAATTCTCCTAAAAGAAAAAT
Source organism: Colius striatus (assembly GCF_028858725.1). Lineage (NCBI taxonomy): Eukaryota > Metazoa > Chordata > Aves > Coliiformes > Coliidae > Colius > Colius striatus. The sequence goes on along the minus strand of NC_084759.1, from coordinate 103,437,938 downwards.
ATCCTTTTTGGATACACTTTTAAGGATTTGCAATTTCTGAATTTTTGAAAATCCGTTCAACTAAAACACTTCAAGGTTTAAGTAGACAGGATTGTGACTGGGAACCAGAGTCTAGGAAAAATGCAAGGAGTATAATTTCAATATGTGTAAATGGAAGACTCTACAAATTTCTTAAACTTTTCAAAAGACAATAGAACTTCCTTTTTCAGCATTGTGAATGCCATCTAGAAACTATGACATTAGCTATGGAGCAAGAGTTTTATTTCATAGTACTGAAGAAGTAAACTATGGGAAAATTGTGAATATACAATGATTAACTTAAAGTGTGTGCTGTTGCTATAATGGACTGGACACTTATGCTGTATGTGTATGGCAAATTAATTTCACATATCATTATTGCCATCAAAAGAAAATCAAATTTTTAGGAAAAAATGTTCTAGCATATTGTGTCTAAATAAAGATTTCATGGATCAACTCTTGCATACTGTTTATATGCAAGTTTCCTACATTTTGAATTGCTGAATAATTGAGAACATTAGCTCCCAAACCATGAAAAATTCATTTTAACGTGATGTATTATTAATCAATTTAATTTACAGTGATCTGAAAAGTACCACTTTCAGTTACAGAGCTTGAAGATACATTCAGACAGTGGTTTGGTCTGTCTTATAGCCCTTTATGTAACTTTCTTATCTGATATGCTTCTCAAAGTGGGTCACACTGCGTACACATAGTAATGGATAAAACAGATAAAAGTGAATCAGTTGACATAATTTATTTGGACTTCTAAATCTTTTTTACAAAGTCTCATATAGAAAATTACTGGAAATCTAAGTAGTTGAAGAACAGAGCAAATTGTTTGAAATTATCAGAAGTTGCTTAGCAGACAGAAACAAAAAACACTGCGTTTTTTAATAAAAAATTTTTACTATATAAAGATACTTTAATTTCAATATTTAAAGATTTCTCTTTTTTTGCTATATAGAAATATATTTTCACTACACAAAGGTAAATATGTTAATATATTTCACAAAGGTTCAGCTAGTCTTTCAGTTAATCTTTACTATTAGTTCACTACAAAATTAACAGAAAATGAGTTTGGAAAATAGCAACTACTATTCTAACTTAGGATGTATTTATCTTGGATTAAAAGGACATCTTTATTCACTATGGCTTCAGGGACATAACTCACCACTTTAATGCAAATTAAAAAGGGAGATGCCGATGCTACAGAAACTCTCGTAACTAAGATTTCTTCCTCAATATTTTGTGAAGTCACTGTTTACTGAAGTTTCTTGCTTACTATGGCAGACATAGTAATCATGTTTATGGACACACATATGAATCATTAAAATATAAGTTAATAATCAAGAACAGTTGATCAACAGTGGAAATATTTATGGAAACTATACAGCTGTCCAACTTTATCAGGATGAAAGATTATTACAAACAACAAGTAAACCACAATCGTAAAAAAAGGTCATACAGGGAAAGTCATCTATTTTTGGAGGCAGAAGCCTGAACTCCTGTTCACCTTAAAAGTCAGAAAGAAAGTGAAGAATCTCCACGTTGGTGAACATAACGATGAGGTCTGCTAAATATGAAATTTGAAAACCTTGCATAAAAGTCCATGTGGTGAATATCAGAGATAATAATCCAATATGCTGTCAGTCAGTGAAGCCTCATTGGAGCAAAGCATGACCCTTACCATGCCTGACTCAGTTGGAGAACAGCTGAGAAGGCAACACAAATAGTCCAGGGCATGCATGAATTCTCCTATAAGAAAAAAATTACAAAGCTGGGGTAGTTTTGCTTAGAAAGGAGTTACATTTAAAGCGCAGAAGCACAATAAAAAGGCATTAAATAACAAATGGTGAAGAAAGACCATGGATTGCTAGTCTGTTGAATTTGCAGCACTTAGGGAATGTTTTTTTTCTTCTCATAGGAAATTTTAACATTGGATGTTCAAGACAACAAAAAACCTAAACTAATCCAAGTAATCTGTAGACAAATAGCACTCCACCCCTGCAAGTAACTTGGGTAAGATTAAAAAATGCAGTGTTAAAATATTTATACAAATAGGCCAGGACAAATTTCATCAAAAGCTGTCAGTTAACCAAAATAGCTACATGAATGAAATTAGTAAAGAATTTCAAACAGAAATGTCTGCAAGGCTGCTGAGAAATACTGACAGGCTGAGAAGAGAGAGTGTGCCTGTGCCAATGATAAGGCCTGTCATGGGAGCTGGCACCGCAGCTGGGTGGGTGAGGAGGCTTCAGTCTGAGCTTACCACACTGGTAAGTGATCAGGGAGGCAAAAAATACTTTGAGGAAGTTTCGTTTCAAAACCAAGAGGGCTATGAGCCAGAAAGCTGCCCCTCGAGGCAGCTCCTCTTCTATTCATAGACGCATTCCTCACAAATTTGTACCCTCTTAAAAATAAACATCCTGGCATCAAACACTCCCAACTTGTCACACGTTCCTTTCCTAACAGAAATAACTTCTCAGACCCCAGGCTTTCACTTGCTGCTTGTATTAAAATGAAGAACAACATATGGATATGAAATATGTGCTATAGATGAGAAAATGAGAGTAAGCTAAGTTACTTCTCAAAGCAAAATATCGGCACACAATGGATATTCCCAGGGAATGCTCACAAGTTTTGTCCCCATTTCCAGGAATGGTGGGACCTCAGACTTCACTGCGGACAGTCATCATTCTCACGTGCTCACAGAGACAAAACTCACCAGACTAGTGTTTTCAGGAAAATAACAGGCATTACTCTTACAATAAAGTGTCAAAGGCCTGTAGTTATAAAATAAAACACCAAGGAAATATGCTTTCCATGATGTGTATACTCATAGCACTGTATGCCCTCACGGAAGGAAAGTGGCTGAAGGGCAGCTCTATGCAAGGCAAGTTTAAGTTAATCTCATTGCCTGTTTTCAATCTTTGTGTATGTTTGATCACCTTTGGTAGCAATAAGCTACTTAAATCTCAGTTTAAAATAAATTTCTGCATTGTGTAAAAATACAATGAGCTTAGTGTCAAACTGCTTATGGAATACAAGCCCATATCTGAATTATGTGATGTACGCTGGAGTTGTTTGCAAAGATAAACCACTTGCCCAGACTAGATTTAATTAACGCTTGTGTTGCTCCAAGTCACAATATTCATACCTATTATAAGAATTTACTTCTTATCCCTTCTTATGCTGTTATTTTTTGGTAACAATGAAACCACACAGCACAATATATGATTTTAAATTTTCCTCTTATAACAGTAAACAAAAATTACCTATCATTAAAATATTTAAAAATCCCTTACAAAACTTCTTAATCTTCTACAATGCAAAATAATGATGTTTGATGATGCATATTAAGACTCTGTTGCCCAAGGTTCCCACAACCTATATATTGTCAAATTATGCAAAAAAAACAGTGGAACAATTCAGTTATACATGATAACAACACAGAGATGTATACTTTTTTCATAGAAAGAACACATACCTGTCTCAAAAAAATCCCTGAATTTAATCAGAGAATTTTCCCCGATAATTGCCAACAGATTATATCATTGTGTCCATTTTAGATCCTTATCTTCACTATGTTGTGAAATAAGCATAATTTTTAAGCATAAATCCTAATTTACCTGTGTATTTCATTTGCTAGCAGATGCTGTTCAAGACTACCCATAGATGACCTTGCAAGCCTCTATTTCCAAAAAAAATGTCCTAATACAGCAGAATGAGATTTATTTTCAATAGTGCCATAGCACAGACACTATTTAGTGCGGACTCTGCAATTACAAGACAAAAAAATAATGTCAGAGTTGAAGGCATTACCTGAAACAGAATTTTTTACAGTTCTGTTAAATATTTCCTTTTGAAGACAAAATTGTCCAGACGTTGGTGGAATCTTCTGAGCTGAAAAAAGCCTCTATTAGAACCCTAACTACACTGCTTAGAAAGTACATGCTATATCTTTTCTGTCATAGTATTAGAAACTGCAGTGCAGCGTCTCTTAGAGCAGGAAACAAATGAAGCGTCATTCTGAGAAGTAATTCTCACTCAGACCTTGACCTCTTTTGCCATTTTGCCTCCTCTTCCTTTGGTATATCAATGTCTAAGGCAGTGTGCCCAATCTTTGAGGTCTGCAGCCCTCTTTCTAGTGTACCCTGGCCATGACCCACAGACCTTTCCATGGGCCAGGCAGCTTTTTAAGTTCTTAGGTTATTTAGCTAACATGAATGCCAGAACTGAGCCAAAACTTATCATTCTTGCTCTTTACCCAGGAACAACCACTAAGAGTTACTGTACACAGTCTCTTATGACTCCCAAATAATTTCTCAGTATATAATCCCAGCTCCAGCAAAGGAAAAAAATGGGAGTCTGGTGTTAACAACATTCCATAGCACATGCCATGCAAAATTTGCCTAATGCAATCTCAGTACTCCATTTGCATCAGGTTTCCCAAATAAGAGTAATTTGTTTTCTCTACAAAGAATCTTTGTGCCAAGTATAGAAATTAATTTCCCTCCTAAATTCTGAGCACCACTATAACTTGCAGTATTGTTCTCTATGTTTTTACTTCTAGAGGAAAATGTGAAAGTATGGAATTATTGTCTTAAAAAAAGATCATTCTTCCTCTCCGCTACCAAGTCAGGAAAGCTACACACTTCACATAACATATGTGATATATGCTGTACAGCTCACTGAATAGTGCTACTGCATTTCTATGTCGTGCTTAATGTAACATGAAACAAACTCAAATGGTAGTCCTCCGAGCTAATATAGCCCACAAAGTTTATATTAGCACTGGCTGCACTACTAGCTGCAACCTGTCCAACAAAAGGTGAATGATAAAATTATGCCAAGCTGCGTCCTCTTCTGAGGAATTTACCTTGTGCCAGTCACTCAACCAGAGATGCAGTGACTCATAAAAGCTCCCAATAAGATATTCTTCCTATGTGACACACTACCATCTATCACTGTCAACTGTGACTAGCACATAGAGCTACAATTTTATTCTTCAACTTCAGCTCTATAGGATTCTATGAAAGTGAATTAGGCTGGTATCAACCATTCTTCGGTCAGCTAGAGTGTTAGCTAGTTAGATTAGACATCCTTAGATCACATCACAGTTATAGGAAAATCTTTTTCTGAGAACTCTCTGTTCTCACTGATAAGAGTTTTTAAGAACATACAAGAATTAATATAGTAATACTTGCTGGTTTTATGCACCAAAAGCAAAGTGATTTAGGACACAATCTGAGTTATCAGCAGGTGGTTCTATTTGAAATCAAACTGGGAGAGGAGATGCTATAATTTCATACACAAATTGGTATTATGGCATTTCCTCCCATTTTCCCATTTTTGTGTTTTGTGGGTTTTTTTCCTACACAGAGGTAAAAACCTACAAACACAATGGGTGTGTGATGTAGGTCTACCCAAAATGGAGAAAGGGAAAAACAAAGTGACTTCTGTGTAGTTATTATTTGATAGGCTATGAACTGCTAAAATAATTTCTCAGGAAGGCTTAAGAATTTTTTTTTTTTATCAAAGTAAACTGCTTTCTGAAGCCCACAAAGGTTTTTACATAAAGGATTTAAGGAGAGAATGATATTCTTCTGCAATGGAACCGTCTCAGAAATATCTGCAGCAGACTAAAAAAACCCCAAACCATTATATAGTTTGGAAGATAATCACCAAGGATAAGGAAGAAGATACCTTCAAGTGTCTCCAAATAAAGATTCTGCAGCTGAACACAGAGCAAAATGTTTACACTGGGCAGACTAAGCTGCATCCTGTTCAGCATAGCATAAAAGACTGAGCAGCTTAAGGCATTCACTTGGGACACAGCAAGCTGAGTAAGACAGGGGTTTGGTTTTCCCCAAGGCATTGTATCACTTGCATTCTGATCTCCCCTAAAATGTTCAGATCAGTGTCCAGAATCTTTGAAGCTCAGACTCTAATAGCTCTATGGTTTCTATTAACTTCCTCCGTCCTTCCCTGTAGTAAAGATAAAATGACGTACAATTACTTTATCAATCTTTGAGCATAGTTGTTTACTGTAAGATGAAAGAAAAATAAATGGCAAGCCAGTCTCTTGCCAAACTTAGCTTTGCAAGAAGCAGGTACAAATCTAATGGAAATCACTGGGCCTTCCATATTTTACCTCTGTGGAGAACAAAATGTAGTACAAAAACCATGAGATTCTTAAATTTATTAGAGAGAGCTCACCACTTCCAAGTGATGTCTATATACAGAAATTTTTATTGGCCATAGTACATTTTACTTTCAGACAATATTTTGATTTGATGTTTAACATTTAGCCTGATGCAATAAGCTTGGGTTTAGGGATTTTTTTTTAAAGAATCTTCATAGTTTTCAGTTGGAATACATTTTGTGGATTGTCGTGGTTTGGCATGGGTTCCTCCCTACAGTTACAACTTCTGTGAATATTGGGTGCCTCCCATGGGTCACTGCCCCTGGCACGGGGTCCTCAACGAAGTGAGTTACTGGCCTTGATGCAGGGTCTCTAGCAAAATGCAAGCAAATCTCAGCTTCATCAATCCTCTCCACAGGATGTAGGGGAATCGCTGCTCCAGCACACCTCCTCCTCTCTTCCCTCATTGACTTTGGAGTCCACAGGGTTGTTTCTCTCGCTCTTCCCACTCCTTGCACCACCATCAGCCAGAAAAGAAAAAGGGACAGAAGAAGGAAGAAACAGGAAGAACTCTCCTCTTCCAGCTTCTTCTTAAAAAGTGATCCTGGAGGTGTCTAATTGACTCAGTCCCAGAAGTGAGTCTGGCTCAGAGCTGGGGAGAGCTGCGAGCAACTTCTTACAGATGCCATCTTTACAGCCCCTTCCCCTTTACCAGAAAAGGCTGTAATGTCAAACTATGTATGAGGGACCCTGTATCGGCAGAAGCCGCAGCTGCTGGGAACAACCCACACCAGAGAAGTTTGTTAAGGACTGTGTCCCGGGGGAGAGACCCCGTGTTGGAGCAGGGGAAGAATGCCAGGAGTCGTTCTCATTTGAGAAGACAGAAGCGGCAGAGCCCATCTGTGAGAGACTGACCACATTCCCTGCACCCCTGAGCCGTTGCGGGGGAGGAGGTAGAGATATTGGGAGCAGTGAGCTGGGCCTGGGAAGAAAGGAGGGATGAGGGGGCAGATATTAAAGTGCTGGTTGTAATTTTCTCATAATCCTACTCCCTTTTTGCTTTTACTCCGTTCTGTTTCTTGTAGAATAAACTTTCCTACTTTCTAAGTCAAGTGTTGGAGTCTGTTGTTCCTGGAACCGTAATTGGCAGCGAGCCCTTCCTGCCCTTGTCTTAATCCACAACAACCTTGCCTTTTACTCCCATTTGACTAGGGCCTCTGCCATCCTAACAAGAGTGAAGGTGAATGGGGGCACCAAGCAAGAGACTGTTGTGGTGCTGCTGTGCTAGTTGGGCCAAACCACGACAACAGCCCTGTCCCCCTTACCAGAAACAGCTGTCATGTCAAGTCACGACATGGATGTAACTGTAAGTAAAAGACTAATCTTTTTCAGGGTGCATTTTTAACTAGTAACTTGCACACACAATGGCAGATTTTTCTGTATAAACAATGTGATTCTTCAACATTTTTGTTGGATTGAATTGACTGATACAGTTTTAGCTGGGCAGAAATTGTGGAAGAAGTGATGGACAGGTATTGTTCCATATCCTTTCTTGTGTCTAACCCCAAACTACTGTCCCAACTATTATTCTGGTTTAGCAGAGATTAGTCTATAAAGGAGAAGCAGCTCTAGAGGAACTCTCACACACTATTTTATCTATCTATACTTAAGCAAAAGCACAAGGTCTGATGCAGAGCTGTGTTGCAAGGGTAGCTATTGAGGTAGGTAGCTGTTGCCCTACGTAACACAAAAAAAAGACACCATCTGACAGGCACTAAAAAATTCAAACTATGGCTCTATTGTAAATGTAGGTGCATAGAATCACCAGAGGCACAATGCAAGAAGCAAAGCTCTGTGCATATTGCTAGTGAGAAATTAATTTATCTATACCTCCTCAGGCTATCATGATGCCCAGAGGGATGTTATGCATTTTCACTTATTATGAAAAAGGTGATTGTAGTTCCAGGACTTTGAGGTCAAAGTGATTTCTGTAGGTAATCCTTTGCCATCAGGTCTTCTCTGGAGAGGTACATTCATCTATGTAAAAGTTGAATTACAGTGTTTGGATGAAATCTATTTTCCTAGAAAAGTGGAAAAAAGTAGAATATTTTCACTTTCTTCCAGATGATCTAAAGGCACCGATTTAAAACCAAAGTCCTCTCTCAAGATAATCTCAACTGAAAATGTACTGTATCAAACTGCAAATGGCAGTTCTGAGATGCTGAGGCCCTGACACATCTGTTAGAGATCTCTCTTCACAAAGGCAAAACCCTGTGGAATTTGATGCAGCACATTTTCAAATCTATTATTTGGGTACCATGTTTGGGAGAGGGTGACTGTTCATTATGCAGTTCCTGCAGGGGACAAAAAGGAGAGTCTGCTCACTTACAGAGGGGAATGAAAGCAGAGACTCAAAATAAACAGGTTTCCTAGACTGCTGGCACCTTTGGTAGAGTCAGCTTTGAGGTCCTGCTCAAATAGAAATGGAAGGAATTTTACCAAAGTACTTAACACTTCTGTAAAACCACATTTGCTGTCATACTTTCTTACTTGATAGTCAATATTTTCCAAGATCATCTAATGGAGTTGGATGTAAGATTCTATAATTGGGCAGTGAATGACAAAATCTTATCTATCTATGCACAGGATATCCAATATATTAAAATATCCCAAAGAACCAAAAATGGAAGGTTTAAGATATTTTCATGGTCTCAAACTATTGGATCTCCTCACTTGTGTAGTGATTTCCAGTTTACCCTGAAATATTTTAAACTAATCAAATTTGTTAATTTTTTAAATGAAAAGAACTTTAAAATCTTTAAATCTGAGTGATATAGGTTTGATCAGTAAACATAGCAGATAATCCAAGAAATAATGTTTCCCATTGGTCTGTAAGGATACTTTTGCCTACCCAGTGGTAGCCCATCTGCTCATCTAAATGTGTATTTCTGTAATAAAGAAACCAAACACAACAAAGTTCAAGACGTTTAAACCAAACATACATCTGACTCCCGTCCTCCCCTTTTTCTAACCAGCTGTTGAAGGAATTATGCATATTTGTCATCACTTATTTTTTAAAGTGTTAATTGCTGACCTTTGTAAATTAATACTCTTCCCATATGTAAGCCAAAGCAATGTTCTTAGGCCTCATTGTGATCTCACAAACACTCAGCTGAGGACAGTGACACAGACCATGATTGCATAAGTCCAAATTCAAGCTTTCAAAATCTGTATCTTTCCACATTGTCTGCAGAGAAGCTGAGGCATAATTTTATTTAGAACAGTTTAGTCATCCAGTCACATCTCTTCTCTATTAGTTCCCTGACTATAACAGCTTTTTACCACATAATTTTCTTTTATTGCCTTGGTAAAAATAAAGTCTGTCATAACATACTCTTGCGCTCCTAAAATCTATAGCATTAAGAGAACAAATAAAAGCCCTATAAACACACCATAGTGAAGCAGAAGCTTAAGGTCATGAATTGTGAGTGACATTAGTAGGTCTATGTTAAAAAAATTGGTATTTTTACTGCTAGGCAATAATTCGCACTCATCTAAACTCATAACTTTTACATTTTAAAATATCACAAAGTAATTAAACTGAATTAGGTTAAATCAATATTCTGCTAATAAGAATTCTTTGTAGTTTTAGATTTCTAAGCTTTACATATTTCAGTAGTTCATGTTAAATGGAGATTTGACATTTTGCCAGCAAAAGTTTTATTAAATCACTAGTAGGAAAGTCATGATTATCTCATATTACCTCAGCACAATGATATAATGTGTCTGGTGCTTTTAAAGATGAGACAGACAAACAGGAAGTTTCTGCCACATCAAAAATGAACTGCAGATATTTACGACTTCTTTAAAATGCAATTTCTCAAACAGATATTATTTTTTCTACTTTCTTTTCCCTTTTTACTATACCATTACTATATTTTTTGCATTTTCATTATTTTTGACCCAGCTTATTCTTCTACTAAATGTTCTGCTAGTGAAGTCAACCTTGAAGGCAAACATAGAGAAATTTTTTCCAAAAACTTCATTTAAAATATTAGCAAAAGCTCATTCTGTCACCTAAAGTTCATCACTTATCCCTTGTTATTGATGTTAGACATACAGGGCGGTGTACTGGAAACCATCTTGTCTTAGAGCTCCAGGACTTGCATGCACAGAAAAGTGTTGTTACCAAGACTTTTGCTTTCCTTCAAGCAAATTCCTGCTGTGTTAATCCCAAGAGTAGTTGCAGTGGTTAGGACAATAGGTGAGGAGATGCAAGACTGAAGTATGACTCCAAGTCAGTCATCCTGCCTCTCTGTACCAGTACATGGAAACATTACAGGGGGACTGCAGGGGGACAGCCTGCCTCACCATAGTCTTCACCACAGGTTACAGAGGAACCTCTTTTCCAGTGCCTTAGTACCTCCTCCCCCTCCTTCTCCACTGACTTTGTTATTTATGGAGATGTTGTCATATTCTCACTCCCTTCAGTGGCTGCTGTCATTTAGCAACTGTGCAGCAACTTCTTCCCCTTCTCAATCACAGAGGTCTTACCTCAATCACTAGTTGGCCTGGCCTTGGTCAGCGGTGGGTCCTCATAGAATTGACTGGCATTAGCCCTATCAGCTACAGGGGAAGCTTTTAGCAGCTCTTTGTTTAAAGAAGCCATCACTGTAGCCCACTCACTACAAAAACCTGGCCCAGACAAAACCACTACATTAAGATAAATAATAAACTCTTTTGAGGTTTTTTTCAAACATAAAAGACTGGAGTGAAGATGAAGTGACCAGTGTAATCAACTGCTCAAAAGTAAGTCCATGGAGCTCGTAGAAAATATGATCTGTGTGTTCTGCAAGAAGTTCAATCAATTCTAGCTTTTCTTCTAGTCTTTGGGAATACTATGAGGTATCTCCAGACAGAAAGCATTTTTCAAACTTAATCAGAAATTTTTCAAAGACCTGAAATACATTCACAACCCAAGGAAGTACATTCCAGTCTGCAGCATTATATTCCTGACTGTATACTCATGTGATCACTAAATGCCACTTTGTCAGCCAAGAACTGGGTGAAAGTCTGTTCAGTGGCATTGACTGTAACTATATTACAAACAGAAATAATATTGCTGTTGGTTTGAAACATCTAGTATCATTTTCTAGTGTCATGTTCATTAAGGAATAATGAAAGTTAGAGAATACATAAGCTTTTAAAACCAAGAAGATTGAAGGTTAGCAGGCCCGGTGACTCAAAAAGTACAATGCATTTTCAGAAGTTTTATCGTTGCACTTTCACTATGAAGTATTTTTTTACTAATAACAGAAGCGCCAAGATACTATTGTGTTAGGCATCTTAAAACAGCTACCAACAATGTCAGAATATGGCTTATTTATAATATTTCTCCCACATTTTTAATGTTTCTGAGTAGAGAATGCCATAAGAAAATTCAGACTAAAAAATTCTAAAAATACTAGCATGGTTTTCATGATTCTTATGCTCAGCTAATTTGTACACAGACATGTTTCTTATACTTTTAATGAGAAATGGAGAGGGAGAGTGATACGTTTGTCAATGTATAATAGTTAAGAAATGTATTTCCAGCCTTATTAATACACATAAGCCCAATCATTCTTCCAAACAATAAGATTTGTACAGGTGTCTAAACAGGATTACTAATAAGCCAGTCAAGATTATTATTCACTCTTGCTGTGCAAAAAAATGAGTTTGTAACCCATATAGCTGAAAAAAAACTGACACAACACAAAACCTGAGATCCTCGGGAGCCTGTTATCCAAATAATCTTACTCTGGAGAAAGTCTATGTAATAATGTAGCTTGGAGGGTAACATCAATTTTCTAACAAGTAATTAAGATTTGCATTATTAATGCAATGGATATTCTTGCAAATTATGTCTAAATATATGCAGATTTTTTTTTTAAAGCTAACAACATTTAATGACAATGCTGTCATTTTTAAGTCTTTCTAATAAAACTATAGATAAGAGCAATGCTGAGTGGACCATCACTGTAATTTTGAATCACTTATAAACTGAACAGACTTGAATGCAGCTGCAGACTGTTACATAGAACAGGGGAGCTTAATTTCCACCCTATGCTCAATACGATTTATCTTTCACTTGGAGTAAAAACTAGTCTGTTAAAAAACAATGTTGAAATCTCTTCTGGAACATAATCTGCTTCACCATGTTAATGGTCTAACTAAGTTAGGAAATGGTTCATGCCATTCTCAGACAATGGTGAATGTAAGCAAATAGAGACTATCCACCTTTGACTCACTCTAGTGTTCACCTACTTTGACCTACTTAAGCTACACACTAAATTGCTGAGTTAAAAACAAGCTTTTAAATCTGTCAGTGCATGACAGTCTCAGTGGTACTGAAAAGGGCTAAATCAGTAAGAAACTTTAAGCTTGTTTTTGGTAAGAGGAAAGCTTTTGCATATTTGGAAATTGTAGACCTCACTCCCATTCCAGATTTATCATATCCTTCATTAACTTCATCAAAGGACGTGCACAGGCACATGTGCAGAAGGAGTCAGTTTGCTGTCCCCTGGAAGGTTAAATGAAGGCAGCCTCAATGACCAGAATTTTAACAAAGTGTCTCATATGCTTCATCTGCCAAAACTGAATAATACAAAGGTGAGCAAAGAAGAGCAAAGTTGTAGGTAACTGTCATGGGTTTGTAAGGAGTCACTTTTGCTTGGAAACAGGGAAAGGGGTCTGCCTGCTTAAAGAGTTCTCAGACTTCTCCCCAGCTCTGGGTTTGGACTCACCTCCAGCCTGGCCAGAACAATCTGGCACCTCTGCCATCACTATTTAAGAAGGGAAATTAGAAGTGCATAGGACGAGGTGGAAAGGGAAGGGTAAAATCGTGGCAACCACACGTCCCACAATCAAGAAAGAAGGAAAGGAGTGATGTCAGATCAGAAATACCCTTGCAAGCTATGGTGAGAGACAGAGACTCCGTGATAGAGGGAGTGAAAGCTGGAGATCTCGGGTCAGAGGGGGAGTAGATTGGGCCCTAACTTCAAAGGAGACAAGACAGAGTTGCAGTGGCCTGTTGGAGTGGCCCATGCAGGGCTGCCTGGCCGGTAGGGAACCCCACGCTGAAGCAAGGAAGGACTGACAAGGAGACCTTCTCCTCAGGAGTGAGAAAAGCAGCAAGGGATATCAAGAAAGGACTGACTGCATTCCCCATTCTCTGCCCTGGAGGAGATCATGACAACAAGGCGGGGAGCAGTTGGAGAAGGAGATCTTAAAGGGCTGGTTGCATTTCCATCACTTAAAGCAGGTGTAATTAAATTTCATTTTCTTCCCCAAGCTAAGTAGTCTTGTCTGTTTTGTCCAGGACCATAAGTGGCAATGGAGCCTTCCTCATCCTTAGTGAGTTCCAGGGTGTGTGATACTTAAGTCTGATCACGGTCTTTTGTCCCCAGATGGGCCTAAACCATGGCAGTAACTATTTTAAAATTTATGCAACCTTTTTAGCATTCAATGGATAGAATAAAACCCTTGGAAAGCCTACTTAAAGAACATAGACATTTATGAAGAGTTTTTTGCCTGTCTAAAGATCAGGTCCTGTTTATCTGAATACTGAAAAGAGAGAAGAATCACAAAGCAAATTACTATGACCATGCATAGATATATAATATCTCTGTAGGCACAGATATGTATGGGTAATTAGTTTGTTTCTCTGGTAATTGAATGGAAAGCAGTAGCCTATTTTAGCCACCTTCTAGACTAAAGCACAAAGAAATGGAAGTAGGTATCCAGAAAGCCACAACACTCAGCCCTTTGTTACCTTAATACTCATCATTTGAGGCTAGAGCAGAAGAGAAAGTCAGGTTCATGTTCTCCTCCCTTTGCAGAAGGCTCAAAGACCCATCTACAGCCTGGTAAGCCACTGTTTTGACAGCCAGACTCAAGGCAGCACTGAAAGTCCCTGGCCACCCTTCCTAAAGTTGTGCCACAATAGAGAAAAATATCCATGATACCTTGGGATTCAAGAAGGGAAAGAGTGTGACTATTTTGCAGAATGGTCTTTTACATTACAACTTGGGCTGTTGACCACTCCTTCCTCCAGGAGAGGTGAGCTCACCCCTGGGGCGAAAGGAACCAAAGTAAGCAGGTGGCATTTCCAGGCAGCGGCCACTTGTGCCAGTGCAATATAAAACAAAAGTACCACAAAAATTCAAGTCTCACCAGGCATCCTTTAGACAAAGAACATTTTGAAGCATAGGGGACATTTTCCTTTAACCTTTAAACCGATGCAAAATGAAAGCAGATCTTGCATGCAGGTTCTTATTCTCCTGATACAACCCAAGTACGTTTATTTTAATACAAATATATAGTGACAGAGATGAAAGGAAAAAGAGATTAATGACCAGGCTTCTCTCTGAAAGAACGCTCTAACATTTCTATTTGTATATGTCTTCGGAGCTTTCAAAAGAGAAAGCACCTCGACTTAAAAAATAATTTATTACTTTGGTAAATAAGATGAATGCAAAAAAAAAGTGAAGTGATATTGGCTTATATTTTATCTATAGCAACATAAAATAAAGAAGCAAAAGCAACGATGTTGGATGTATGGCACAGATAGTAAGAAACATCACAGTAGAAAAATACTTTCATAAATAAGTATTGCCTGTGATACAATCTCTCTGCAGTAATATTAATATCCACTTCTATGCACAAAAAAGTATTCTATTTTATCACTGTTGGAAGAAAATGGCATTGGAAAGCTACACGATTTGATATGTGCCCAGTTAATCATTGTGTTTGCTAACTGAAAGAAACTTGGAAAAGTACACTAGAAATAACATACTTGTAAAAACAAATTTTTGCTCCCAACCAGAATAAACGTCTTTATCTCAAACATAGAAAGTATTTACATACTTTATTATAGAATCTGTATCTGCTCTCACTGCTGCTGCTTTCCACAGAAGACAGCAAAACTTCCTTCTCACCTATGTGACTAATCTAAGTCCCAAAGGAATGTGATTCCTAATGAAAATTCCAGCCTTGGTTATTGTCCATGGCACAGCACTGCAAAAGTAACAAAGTCTTTGCAGCCAGATACAAACTTGCTCTCTGTATTAATACTCCAGTTGCATTAACTGACCTCATCCTACCCATTTTGGTATTTTTGCAGAAGGTCTTTTTCGTTTCACAGTTAAAAATAAAAGTTAAATAGTTTATAGAAAGAAATAATATGCTTTAGCATATAAAACTTCATATTATGGTGGAATCGATATTTTATATTACAATGGGAAAAAACAGAAAAGCTTTTGTATTTATATAAATGCTCATCTGACAAGAAACAAATGCAGCAAACTTGAAGCTAAATACTGATTGGGAATGGTTGGTTTGGTAAACAATTTGACAGAGAAGCATGCTTAGCTTTTCAATCAACCACTGCTTTTGCCATAACATGGACATAGACATAGGTATCAAGTCATCCCTGAAATATGCCAGAAAATATCATAAGGTAAATTAGAGAATAGTAACACACACCACCCCAGACCTACCCAGTGCTGAAATACACAGGCATCACACACTTCCTTTCCAGGTTCAAAACTTCGAATTTCTTCCTGTTTTCTCCCAAAACTTAATAACCACTGTTCTTCACTAAATTGTCTTGGGAAAAACACTGCATTAATATCAGTTTACTCACTCCTCATATTCATTGCAAAAGTTGTGCATTACTGACTACCATCTACAGCAATTGATTCCAAACACATGAGTATGTATTACAGAACAGCCTCAGATACCAACTGCTTTTACTTTTAGAAGGAGTGTTGAGCACTTTCTCCACCAGAAAGTGAAGTCTGAAGACTTTTATCTAATGATAAAATGCTTCACCGAAAAAAAAAGGTTCGTTTTAGGCAGGATGACCTCAATGTCATGAACAAACACAATATAAAAGGATGCTTTTGCTGGCCATATTCCACTGACAGTCACATCACACACATAATGAAACCTATGTAGAAAGTCACCAAATAAATGCTGTCTCTCAAAGATGACACTTTACAAGAAACATTCCAGCCTTCCAAAAACCTTCCAAACTTCAGCAGATTGTACTAGAGTAAGAAATAGATGACATGACTGTTGTCTTTTTCAACTTCCTCGATGCCTCCCTCCTTCTCCCTTCCCCACAAAAGCAAGTGACAGAAAGCCAGAGATTCTGCAGAGATGCACTGCATCATCAGGCACTTCAAATGCTGTTACACAGAGGAGAAATTTTTAAAAGTCCACACAGTTATCTACATTAGAGTTAAGTACAAATGCAAGGCAGGATTTAGTTGGCTAAACAAAGACACCTAGAGCCATTTGGACATCTTGAACATTGCAGCCCCACACTCGTCTACATCAGCACGTTCTCTGCAAAAGCACTCTCTCTCTGACCTTTCAGCTATGATCCCACAGCAAAGTTTGCATATACATAACTCCGAATTCAAGAGTGATGATGGTACATTGCAATTTTCATCGCAACCTAGTTCCAACAAATTCCACAATACCTCATGGAAAACCAGATATCCTTTGCACAGTGAATGTTTACAATCTTTGCATGTGTTCTGCAGTAAACATCCTTTTCTGTTCAGCATCTTGCAACCTTTCTTTCTTTTAAGACTTTCCAAATAATTCATGCAATCTGTTTAAAATTGGAACAATTGTTCCTAATGTTTTAAAAGCTTTCTTCTGCTTCTGTTACAAAAGTGAAGAAAGATATATAAGCCAGAAATGTGGTCTATGTAGTTTTTTAAGCATTTGTGAGATATAAATAAATTTATTGGTTTTAAGAAAAAAATACAAATTTAAGCCTAGTGCTTTAGATGGAAGAATAAATACTGGACTGCTGAATGAAGTGTATGTATCTTTAATTCCAATGCCTGAACACCCTCGACTATTGTATTATGATTGAAAGTGTTATATTTAGAGATTTCTTCTTCATCAATTATATATCATACATTTCATATTTGCTTGCCTTTTCAGTCCTTTCAGTCTGGAAGCCTGTTCTGTCAACATGATGCTCCCTGAGGATTTGTGTATGTGGTTTCCCTGGGCTGAGCAGGGTCTAACATGGTCCATGTGAACAGATATAATTTTACTGAGTAACAAACAGAGAACTGTTCACAGGAGGTGGGGTGTATTTTGCACTATTTTTTTTTTTAAACCCTGTACAGTATTTCACCAGACTTTTAAATTGAAAGCATTTTTAACTTTGAATGCACTCCTCCTGAATGCAGCTGAATGTAAGATAGCATGCACTAAACTGAGAAAGCATATGCATGGATTAGACTCGTGAAAGTTCCGTATCTAACCAGTGTACACACAATTCATTTTTTTTCTGTTTCTTAAAACTGATGCTGTTCAGCCTAGCCTGGTTCATCAAGTGTTTGGATATGCCAAGTCTGCTATGGTCAAAACCAATATGAAGCCTAAGTTTAAACTCCTGTCTCTTCTGGGAATAGCCTAAAGAAAAACAAATATGCTTTCATGCTCTGAAAGTTCATATTCTCCAGCAAAAATGCATATAGAGAGTACACAAAGCATAGTTTTCTGGTAAATTATTCACATTTACAGTAAAATATCTTTTTCATTTTAGTAATGTTTCTGTATTTGAATAACAAGATTATAGATAGAAAACCACAGAGATTTGCTTCTTGATTTAACAATCTGCTGCATTCCATGTGGACTGTATTTCTCTTCCAGGATGAAACATGCAGCAGCAACAGCTTCCATCACATGGCTCCAGCAATACCCTGCCCCAAGCCTGTAGCATTGCATCGAGTGGTTGTGGCCCAAGTGCAGCACCCGGCACTTGGCCTTATTGAACTTCTTACAGTTGGCCTTGGCCCATCACTCCAGTCTGTCCATGTCCCTCTGAAGAGCCCTCCTGCCCTAAAGCAAGTCTACGCACTCACCCAGCTTGGTGTCATCTGTAAAGTGACTGAGGGTGCACTTGATCCCCTCATCCAGGTCACTGATAAAGATGTTAAATAGAACTGTGTCAAACATTGAGCCACTAGAGACTGTCTACCAACTGGACTTAACTCCATTCATCACCACTCTCTGGGCCCAGTCATTCAGCCAGTTTTCCATTCAATGTAGAGTACATGCACCCAAGGCATGGGCAGCCAATGACATATAGAACAATAACTTAGGTAAAGATGGAGATATGTACATGGAAAGAATTCAAGTCTCACCTAGAAAACTCATTCACTGATAAAAAAAAGCTTCAAACAGAAATATTGCTTAAGTACAGATATTTTAAGGTTTCACACTATGAACTACTCTCCACCAACACTTTGTTTTGATTGGGTATGGAACAACTGAATAACTGACAGAAGTTACTCAGCAAGCTGATAAGTGTATAATATTAAAATCAGAAGACTTTTCTACTGGGAACACCAGGTTGAACTGAGGTAATAATATCATAGTTTAAAAACAAACAAAAAAAATACATTGAGATTTGAAGTTCTATGATGCTGTACTACACTGATAAGCCTTCAAGAATTAGCATAAATCAAATATATGGAGAAATGTCATTCAACTCCCCGTGGGCTATTAATGTACTGGATTACTAGAGATATACAAGAATACTTCTCATCCACCTTTAATGGAAAATGCCAAAATAAATATAAGTAAACCTACATACACAGAGCTTTTGCACATGATTCTTCAGCATCATTAGTGACAAGTCTCCATAAGAAAAGTTCTAGCTTTAAACAATTAATCTTTTAAGCAGCAATAACCAATAATCTCTGCTACTGTAAAAACTGTCAAGATGGACTAAGGTTGAATAATTTAGCTTGGCAAAGTTTTAGTGTGGTGCACCACACAACACAATTAAAAAGAGTCGTCTTCTAAAATCTTCCACAATCACGTTTAACTGATGTGCAGTGCTGTTTTTTGAAATGAATGAAGGGATTAATTCAGTGATAAACTAGGATTTCCCCCAAATTAAATTAAATTAAATTAAATTTCATTAAAAAATGTAATAATTTTTTGGAACATATTTATATCCGCTAAATGTTTTCATTAAAAGTTTTAAGTATCTATAATGAAACTATAACTTTCTGAATTATTATACATAAAGTACTTATCAACATTAGATAAACAAAAACTTCAAATAATTACTTTTTTCATAAAGATTTTTTTCTAGAAACATTTTGTGGGTTTGTAAATTTTTAGTTTGAGTGATTTTGGTGCAGGTTTCATAGGACATACCTCTAAGTATTATCTACTCTCTTGGTTTCTTGAAAGATCTACTTTTCTGTATTTATGAATTATTGGCATAATTGAAAAAAAATCACCTCTAAATCTGAAGAGAGATATTAAACAAAATTTTTCCTATTTTTCAAAATCCAGAAATGTAAAAAATTCTAAAAATTAAAATAGGGTAATTACAAGTTAGTGTAATTTATGTGCTTACTTTCCTGCTGAATATGTGAATAGATGTAAATATCAGTCCAATGATTTTTCTTTCATTTGGAAGACTGTTATGAATTACATGTGGTGCCTAATGTGTAGTTTTACTTGTAACATTTCACCTATTTGCTTTTATAAACAAATACATTCTATTTCGAATTTTCACAAGACTATGTTAGAAAGCCATTTGACAGGACATCAATTTTTAATATGTTATTATATCACTGAAATACAAAAGAGAAGGTTTATACCTTCTAAACTACTCTATGGATCTTACTATAGAAACCTCTTTGCAACCTAGTGCTCACAAAGTGCCTTATAATGGCATTTGTGTGGCTCTCTTAATCAACTATATACTATTCCTAAGCATGGGGATTCAATTATCATTAAATTAAGCTTATGTGAAAGTTTGTGTGAAAAATGAAGGAAAATTCCTCAACATGGTTCAGCAACATGGTAGTAAAATATTGGGGTTTTTTTACAGATGGGACTCTGAATATATTTAAATAAGAAATTAAGATGACTTATTACACTATTCATCTGGGGAATTTAGTTTATATATTCCTCTACTGCATGTTTTCTTCATCTTCCATGAAAGATTTTGGTTCTTCTCTCATTTCTTGTGTATTGTTTATGTCAGGCTTACTGTTCCAATTCTGCTTTTTTTTTTTTTTTTCTAATTGTAACATAAGTAAAATCAATAGTGGCTTTGAATTAATAATTACTCAATTCAGACATGGAGGCTTGCAGAAACCCATCAGTTGACGGATCCTAAACCATGTGCATTAACCATTACCATTGGTTTATCAGTACATTTCAACACCTTCAGAAATGTGTGCAAATGCACACATCGCCATCCTCAAAGTTGGTCTATTTGTAAGCTACAAACATGCTGAGTTTCACCATTTAAGTGTTGAAATATATTTCTGCATCCTGGTGGGATTCTTTAATAACTATAAACACACATCCTGACACAAATCCTGCTAAACTCAACAGAAAGATTTGACTTAGCTCATCTGTTCCCTGCTATGGTCGAGGAGAACAAATTTTAGTGCAAAAATAAAATAAAAATACAGGATGAAGAAAGACGAAAAAAAACCCTACAAAAAACTATGAAAAAACAGGATGAAGAAAGAGGAGATTATGAACAAAAATAACTAGCATTCACATCTCTTCTGTTCATTATTCCACTTAGATTACACTAAATTTCCCAAGATAGCATTCAACAATTATTTGATGCTTTATGTTCTCCTTATGTCTGCAGCACTTCAACTCTGAAAGTGATATTTATCTGTAGAAAACCAATTGTCACAACACCATTATTAAGAGTAAAAGGAATAAATGATCCAAGCAAGAAAACATGCACGCTTGAAAACACTCATGCATCCTTTTGATTAACAACAGGAAGTTATTGAGGATTGCTGTGAAGAGATTCTCTTGTGTATGTTTCTTATCCATTTCAAGGAGTGTTTGCTGAAATAAAAAAATGGACAGGAACACGCCTGAAAGATTTTTCTCTTCTACAGAGAAGCTTTTAAACAGTGATAAATATTGCCTGCTGTCTTGCAGGCAAGACAGAAGCAGAAATGGAAAGACAGAAACTTGGTGTTCACAACTGCACAGCTTACCTAATGTTCAAAACCCCGTTAGAAATCACTGTGCCCCTATCTTGAGTTACCCATTATATTCCATGTCATGTCATGCTTGCTACAGCAAATATGTATCTCTGGCAACTGCTCTAAGGTGCTCATAAAGAATTTCCGCAGTGATTCCCAATCTGAAAATATGCACACACATGTAAACACTTCAAATATCCTTATAATACTTTTTACTCAAGAGCAGATTCCTTTATCTTCAGTACCACAACCACAAATATTCATAAGGGATACTGCATTTTAAGAAACACAACTGTTCTGAGGGGAAAAGAAGTACAGTTGAATTTAAATGAAAGTTAAATAACTTCACAAACAACTGTTACATGCTCCCTTCTGTTTTTTTTGCCAGGCAGTATATTATCTCTAATCACCCAAATATGAACACAGTCTTCTTGAGATTATTTAAATTTTATCACTTGCATTTCCCATCTTTTGCAGCTTTGCCTGCATTTGGGATTTATATATTCATACAGATAACCAATCACCTCTCTTATTGTTATACACATTGTAGATGGTAGACTGAAATATTGCAAAGGAAAATAAAGAAACATGAAAATAGAAGGAACAAATATACCTATTACTTTCAAATATGATAGTATTTGAAATAGCTTATGTTACAAAAATTTTGAGAACAATCATAAGACAATGTATTTCCAAGATGTACCAAACACATTTAGAACAAGCCTCAGCCTGAAGTCACACAGTCTTCCATACTGCTGAGTAAGGTCTACAAGCCAAATTAATTAATAAAATTCACAACTGGAAATGAAATCTCCCTACTGCATGCTCCTCAGGTGAGGGTTAGTGCACAACTAAATTAAAGGTGAAACCAGGCAGCACGGCTCCATCTGGGGCAGTTTGTGGTCCCTCTGCTGCTGCCTTGTCTATGCTATCAATAACACCATGACAAGGCACTTATGTAAGTTGTCGTGGATATTTAAGCTTTATCTGTGCCAGTCTGCACCAGTATTGGCAGCTTTTAAATGATCTAAACCCATATAAAAGGAAGCAGGCCACAAACCTGATTTAGCATTAGTTTTTAGCAATAGGTAATGCTTAGGATGGTTTGGTCTGCTGTTGTCCGGAAATAATACCTGCACTGTGTGTCAGCAACTTCATCTAAGGATAGAAAGAAAAACAAATGGTGCTCACAAACTGTGAAATGAACTATGATGAATAAACCTGTCAGACCACAGCTACAACATACCCATCATACCTGACATGTTAAAGCATAATAAAGTGCACAGTTTCTCTGATAAGAAAGAGAAATAAGAACATCTAGAATCTTTTAATATCCAAGCCCATAAGGTTCCTTTTTAAAGAAACTTCTTTTATCATGACTTATTTTCTAAGTCTTTCAGTTTTCTAAAAATCTTCTTTATCATGATTTATTTTGTGAGTCTATATTGCCTTTTTTTTCTGTTACTTTCTGCTTTTGCTTAGCTCCCCCTACAAATTTAATTTCAAACTTTGAAGTCAAAATATAAAGTTAGTAGCTAGATATTTCAATTTTTCCTCCTCCAGAAACTAAGAAACACAGCATTTGATAATCTCCAAAGACACAATATCAACTCACATTTTTTAAACTATAAATTTAATGAGATTTCTGTCCCCACTCCTCCAAAGATGTGTGTGTGCATCTGTGTTGCTGCAATTTATATGTGCATCTCTGTTGCTGCAGTTTATATATGTATAATACTGTAATTCTGTGATTCTGTATTGCTGCTGTTTTTACATAAATACATCTCAGCAATCTAACACATCATGTTCTTATGGCACACGCCTAACAATCATTTTTGATACAAAAAAAGACTTGAAAATTCAGGGAAGCAATATCTTCGATGTTTCCAAGCAGTAGAAAGGCCTGCAATTTACCAGATATTACTTCCTACATAATTGCAGTTCTGAAATATGTAAGGTTGGAAGGTAGTATTTGGCACCACTATAATACTCTGGGAAGATTAGACACACATGAATTCCAAAAGGTCAAGAACTAATCAAAATGTGAACATCATCAGAAACTTGGGAGCTTCTCTCTTGAATTTGACAACTTCTGCAACACATGAAAAAAATCATGTATAAGTGGTTCAGGCAGATGTGGTAGGCATTTTGCATTTTCACACAGAAAAATGTGTTGCAAATATACCAAACACATGATTTCATTTTGTTGCTTCTACATTTTGCATATTTCTCATTTCCATAAACAAAACACCACAAACATTCACTTGTTTATGTTATTTGGAAAGGGAGTGGAGGGAATTTTTAGTTCTGGAGTGAATTATTTTGTTTTTTAAATACTGATACACCAATTATTTTCTTGTAGAAGAAAATAAGCCTTGACTGTTACTGCTGTACAGTACATAAACATTTTCACTATTGTAGAGTTGTTATAGCATATGAAACTCACAGAAAGGAAAGTAGCAAAGTATCTGAGAAAAAGAACTGTTGTCATCAAAAGGATATTTGTATGTAAAATACTTGAGGATAAATATCAGCCTTTTCTTCAAATTTTAATCAATTCTTTAATTAAAAAAATTTAGATTTTGTTAGATGAGATGCAAATATTAAATTTTTTTACTGTATATGTACTATAATTGTTTTATTAATATAAATATGTAACATGTGGAGAGTCTGTGTACCTGTTTGATTGAGATATTACAGCTAGAACTACAGCTTCCATTCAGAAAAAGGTGTGAAGTTCTTACCAACACATTTCACTTTAGCCACTTAAAGACTGGATTTCACTATGTAACATAACAAAGCCAAGATTAAAAGCAACACAGTTGGGAACTACCTAGAAGGCTGCTTGGCTTAGAAGGCTCCAGACTCCTCCTCAGCCTCTTGCCAGGTGCTGTCACAGCAGAAGGACCACACGTCACAAAGATATCTTTTCTTGGAGGACTATAAACATCCTCTTCTTGTCAGTAAGCCATATTTTCCTGTATTTTCCTTCTACCATTTTGTGGAGTAGGCTAGCAGAGATGAGGAGCATTGCTGCTTCCCTACTGCGTGGTGTGGTACCTCACAAAGGCACGAGCTGCCCTTGTGAATGCCCACCTGATACACATGATACAGATAGCAATAGAAACAGTAGGGGCTTCAAAGAAACCAAAGAGATAATATAATTAGTGTGGCCTGTAGAGATTTAATTTATTCACATTAGGATTACCTCACCCAGCAGACATCTACAGTAGCAATCATCACCTTCTTGTCCATTCTAACGCTTTGTCTTTCCTGCAATCCATAATTCATTAACTGAATTGTTCACTAAACAGAGTGGCCTCTGATTACAAATATAGAGATGGAGGTTGAATTATAGCACATTTACAAGAACAAGCCTCAGATTCTATGGCACTTTAGATGCTTAGCAAGCACGCACATCTGAACACCTGACACTGTT
Organism: Colius striatus; assembly: GCF_028858725.1. Classification (NCBI taxonomy): domain Eukaryota; kingdom Metazoa; phylum Chordata; class Aves; order Coliiformes; family Coliidae; genus Colius; species Colius striatus. The sequence continues at coordinate 103,413,274 of NC_084759.1, read as the reverse complement.
CTAATATAGTATTTTGCGTTTATTTATAAAGTGTCAGAAATTTCTTATTTGAGTGGTCATAGGAGGCTTAGTTTGTTTTCTGACCATGTTTATAATACTATTTCTCTGGGGAGGAAAGGAGGGAAGAAGAAAGGATGATCTCCATACTGTGGGTTTCTAAGAAAGTCTTATGTTGAAAATGGAATCAAACCCACACGTAGTGTAGGAAAATGTAGTTTTTAATTATATGTACAAGCATTGAATTTCAACTCAGGTCCTGAGTGTTCAGTTTTGAAACTTAAATATACTTCAGAGGCTACTATACTTTTTGTTTCTATTCCCATACTTCTCCCCAACACTCTCACTCAAAAAAACTTAATTTTTGTGTGTATTTATGTGCATTCAGAGCCAGTTTAGCCATACATTTAGAAATGAAGAAGAGAACGACAGTATTATAATATTATATGTCAGAATAACAGATAGGGTAGGAGCTTATAAAAATAGTATTCACAGGAAAAGAATGAGAAAAGAGATTAGAAGGTATAAAAGAGTCAATTATTTTCTTAGAGTACGGACTGATGGCTACATGCACATGAAGACAGTTTGTCATTGAGATTCCAGGAGATGCCCTGGAGTAGGGAAATAGCCTACAGTTGGTGGTTGAACCAAAGCCAGAGGATGAAAGTATCCACGATGACTGCAGCTGAAGAACCATGATGTCCTGTGAAACCTACAATGAGGAAAATCTACTGATAATACTTGAAGAGCTAGTAGAGAACTAGGAGGAAAAGTAGAACAAAGAGGAAATTTAGTTTGAAAAACTAAAGTGATATTTCAAACTTTTTTCAAAACCTAGAGGTCAGTTTTGCAATTTGTTATTATGTAAGTTATTTTTCTTAAGATATTTTAAAAGAAAGTCTTCATGACCAGCAAGCATTTAAAAAAACTGTCAGCATTATGAAATGGCACTATTAGCCACTCACAACCAAAGGACTTGAAATAAATCTATACACCATGAGAAGAAAACATTTTAAATTATAAAATCTCAGTTTTTCTTTTGTAGTTTTATGCCAGAGGTTGAACAGCAAAGAAAGCAGAGAGAAAAAAAAAAAAAAAAGCTGACCCAAGACCTACATCTGAAATGACTAGTAAATATGGGCAGACAGAAATGCTTTTGGAAAAAATGAAATCAGGAAGAAGACAACTTTTTTATCTATTGTCAGGAATAATGATAGCAGTCTCCATGCCTCCATAAAATAATCTATTAGTGTCAACTGGCCGTATCTCATTTCATTTCTGATTTACAAAGCAGACTCGTATCTATGTGCAGAAAAGAAAGGAAGAAGATGACTATAAGAGATAGTTTCTTTGTTTTTTAGAGAAAACTAAAGGAAAGAAACAAGTTCTAAGAGACCTGATCTTGTTGTCAGTGAGTCTATAATTAACACTTTCCCAATTGTGAGATCAGCGTGCATTTTCATCTCTTTGCAGAGCATTCAAATCACCTTATATGAAACAGTTTGGGTGATTCCATTATTTTCAGATCATGTCCTTAAAATAACACCTTTTCCTTTCATTGCATTTCCCCTCTCTTCATCTTACAGCAGCTGTGTACAGCCAAATAATGCCTGACATAGTTGAAAAGCTGGGGGTGGACTGTTGAGTTTTTTTGAACATCTAAATTCTTGTTTTTCTGACAAGCCTGCTAATCTCAAGTGCTGTTTTTAGATACCAAAATTATATGTTAAAGAACAGATTCAGGATTTCCTTTTCAAAGCCCCATAAAGAGAAGATTGCATACCAAAAGAGAAAGAAAGGGAGGAGGGGGGGCAGAAGCGTAATTTTCATACTGCTTAGTGGTACTTCATACGGTACATGCATTTCAAGGATGAGAGAAATTGTATGGCCTTCTAGTAATAATACTGTCAGATGCATAAGCCAAGGACTGCTTTTTCAGACATATACATCGATGGGCATCATCTGGGTGTTTTCCTTACAGAAGGTCCCTGCCCACTCCCCAGAGCATCAGGAGAACCTAAACCACACTCCCTCGTACTGCTTTGTTTTGCCTTTTTACCCTGTCACCTGAATCTTGTGGAAAGTGGCAGCCAGGGTTAGCCAGAAGACATGGAAGGCCATCAGTTCGGTTAGTGCAAAACACAACCAAGCTCAGTAATGTTCACTCTTTCTGGAATCAGACAAAATGTCACAGAGGAAAGTCTGTGGTACGGACATCTGTGTACACACAAAATTCCATTAATTTTATGAGAAAGCCTTTATTACCAGTGCTGGAATCATCTTCCCACTAAAGGTCAAGATGGCAGTGGATTAGGAAGTATGAGCAGGTGCAATAAAGAATTACATGATACTACACCAATTTATCTTTCCATTCATTATTTTCTGTATCCCAAACATTTATGTAAGCAGCACCACAAGGAAAATAAAGGGAAATGTATTCACATAAAAGATCTGGAGAGTATTAGAGAGGTAACAAAAGCATACTAGCAGCCCTTATCACATAGTTTTTAAGCACTGCATGACCCCAAACCCAAGACATGAAGGAACAAACTGACAGTCACAAAATAATGGAGAAACAAAAATTGAAAAGAGATTTATTTTCTATTTTCCACCTTATGAGAATGTCAGTATGTTGTTCTGGAAGTTCCTAAAGCCCAGTGTCCACACCTGCAAATTCTCATTCTCAACCTGAATATTTAGGTATATTTCAAATAACGGAAATATCTGCTCACAAGTATATTAAGTATTTAAAACTTTGCAGTAGAGACTTATCTCATCTAGCTTTAGACTATAGTAATCACAGGGAAACAGGCATTTCCAGGGTGCAACTCATCTACCTGTTTTGTCAAATGTGTTAAATATGCCTAGTGCTTCCCATAGACTCAAAAGGTAATCTGGGGTTATGAGTTCAGATGTAGGCATCTCTGTTGGAGATACTAAAGGCAGAAAAGAGATAGTCTATCCCAAATGTCTAAAGTTAGGGTGTTTAATTTTGTTTTAACAAATAGAATAAAGAGGATGGATTTCTGTGTGAAACAGGTTAAATGCTGTGCCTTTTAGTAACAGCTTTAACATTTCTCTCTAATAGAGAAGAAAGAAGAGATAATGGCTTCTATTAATATTTCTAGTTTGCATTCACCAATTGTAATCATCTGAGTAAATATGAGCTCAAACCCACACTAAATTTGAAAGTTCCTGTCTCTGGACAGCTAACATACAAAAGCAAATGACTTGCAACTTAGAGCAAGTTATAAAACTGCCTGCAAACTAGATGCTTTTATATCTGAAAAACGAGCCCCGCTGCTTAGAACAAACTGATCTGTTAGACACAACCTAAACTGATATTCTTGTACCAAAAAGTATGAAAACTTAAAATAGAATTAGACGAGTGAGCTGTCTAGTCACTTTTAGAAAACCCCTATAAAAGCATGCCTTACTGACATGAAAATTCTTCAAAATTTTCAAGTATATTGTTTACCAATATGTATAAACTTTAATTTCTCCCAAGCAACATTTTCTATTTTTAAAGTAATTTTTTTTCTTTTTTTTTGAGGAAGGGTAGGGTGAAGTGAAGTGGTTAAGAAGAACCAGAATTCTATGTTCTGAACTAGTATCATGAAACATAGGAGCAACTACAAAAATTTACAAACAGCTATGCAAGTGAAAAGATTCTCCAAGTCTTTCTAAATAGTACTGATTTTCTTCAACGTGTCTCTACTGTATGAGCTCTACTGTAAGATATTTTAACACTCTGTACTAGAACTAAAGCAATACTAAAAAATTACACGGAGGATTAAGTAGAAAAATGAAAGGTCACCATAAATTGTGTTTAGAAATATATTCCTTAATTTAATAAATAGAGGAAAATATGTCACGTAAGAAAATGTAAAAAGATATAACAGAAAAAAGTAAGGAAAAAAAATGCTGAAAGTGATACAGATAAAAAATATATAGCTGTTAGCAAAAAATAAACTTTAAAGAACCTTAGAAGAGAGAAGTTTTTTAAAAAAGTAAGAATGGAGATAAATATGTTGGGAAAAAAAGAGATAAATTACAAAAACTTTATTAAAATGCATCCAACTTGTGTTCTGTTTTTCACACAAGAATATATTGCCCTGTTATTCATTGAAAAGCCTTCTACAAATTCTAAGTTGCATGTATATAAAGGGTTTTTTATTTACAATTAAATGCATTTCTTGTGTGGTTTCATGCTTTTTCCAATATGTAAACCTTCCTTCTGTGCAGTCTTGAGTAAAAGTAAATAGTACTGATTACCAAAATCGTACTACAGAGCTTTGTAAATTGTATGTGATTCCATTGCTTCCTTTTTCCATTGAGTAACATGTCAAATAAGGAAACACTCCTATTGACCTCAGTGGGACTCACGCCTGTGTTTAATGTGAAGAAGTGAATCTGAATCTGGTCCAGTGAGTAACACAGTATTAAGAGACCTGGACCTTAAAGACAGCATAGAAACGTCTGAGCATTCAGATCACGTGTGTCCATCTGAGATATAACAAAAGTACATTCTGTACAAAAAAAAAATGCACCTAATTAATTTTACCTATATATAGTTACCCAAACTATAATTTGATCTTATGTCTTCATAGAATCAGAGAATGGTAGGGGTTGGAAGGGATCTTTAGAGATCATCTAGTCCAACACTCCTGCCAAAGCAGGACCACTTAAATCAAGTCACACAGGAATGTGTCCACGTGGGTTTTGAAGACCTCCAAGGAAGGAGACTCCACTCCCTCCCTGGGCAGCCTATACCAGTGATCCATCATAATAAAATAGTTTTTGTCTTACCTTGACATATCCTACAGAGCTTATTAATGTTAACAAAATAACACTGATTTTTGTTCAACTGAAGTATTTTTCATAGAAAGACAAATCAACACAAGATGGCAAGTGCTGTGACATAAACATTTCCTTGAATCTAGATCAAACTCCGCTATTGCCATCTTTTAAGTTAGATAGAATTGAGCTGCTGATTTCAAAACTGAACATGATCAATGGGACATGGCTCAACAGCATGACCTGCAGGGCTGGGCATCGCCCTGGTTGTAAATGGAAAAAGGTTGAGCCAATGCTCAAATCCCTGTTCTCAGCTCAGTGGGTTTTTGCATGGGCCGAGCACCATTACAGAATGGCTCTCGATCTGCCAGTAGAAAACCTTGGAGTTTTACACAGATAATTACACCAGATAACCCCTCTTTTTGATTTTCTGAACTGTCAAAACTTCATCTATGCATTTTTTTCAGTGTGCTCTGCAGTAACATGGAATTGGGCTCTAGATGAGCCAGCTGGGGTAAAAAAGCAGCAGAATTGCAAGAGTGCACTGCTCATGCACTTGAAAAAAAAGACAGGCTCTACAAACATCACCTCAAGATATACCAATCACAGCCTGCCAAACTAATAATTATCACATGAATAATTTTCTGAAATTTGCAGAAAGATGCTGTAAGATTAATGTTTTCAGCTTTTGAAACTTATTTTTACCTACATGAACACTAGCACACAAAACTTGAAACATTACTGTTTAGGTAACAAGTGACAATTATTTTCTACCAGTATTAGTTATTATCTTACTCTCAACCTATCAAAAATGCAAATAATTCTATGGTAAATGTAAGGCATGTGTGTATATAAATCTATTCAGTCTTGTCCATTTATTTCGTAAAAATACACCAATATAAACCAAAATACAACCCCCCTCTATGTAGTAAATAACTGCTATTGATGTCTCTAGAAGACTTTATTTCCATTCAAGCTATGATTTATAAAAAGTAATAAAGTGTTGATCATCTTAAAAAATGTATTTTTAAAAGACTTAAACTGTGTGCAGCTGAATTTCTCAAGATGCCATGGACACAGAAAAAAAATATTTAACTTATTATTGATACCATAGTTGAAGGAGTTAATCTTATTTTACACAAACCACAAACTTAATAATGGAACCAGAAATTTAAACCACATCATCACCATTAATCATGTAGCACTAGATCTATTATATCATTTCTATATACATGAGTGAGACTAAACAGGCAACAGTTTGGTTTATTATTTTATATTATTCAGAAGAAATTCTTTTCCATATTATATAGACTTACTTATACAACTAAAAGAATACAAAATGTGACCTGAACATCCTGTAGAGTGTGTACCTATGTTTCATTTTTTCTGCTTTGTTGAGGTGACAGTCTACCATTCTCCTTAGGAATTTAACCCACAGGACAGAGACTTTTACTGTCAACAACACATATCCACCCTTTTTGGGAAACTGAAGGGCTCTGATGAGTGGGAAACAAAAGAAAAGGTACTCATGAAAAGGTCCTGGGGCAATGCAACACCAAAATCAGGAATGAAAGATGCAAGAGCAGTCCCCACTAAGCTCTTTGGAAAGCATACTTGCCTTTGCTGTCACTCAGCATTTTGGAGGCAGGACTGCTACATACTTACTATCAAGTTACAAGTAGCAGGCATAGATCCCAAATGTTGTAAAGATATTGATATTTTAACGTTTTACTTGAGCAGATTCCATCTCAAGGCAAAGGTATTTCTGATATATGTTATTTAAAACTCATTACAATTTGCATAAAGGAAAAAAAATCTCTTTCCAACCTGCACAACTTCTGCAGGCGGAAGAGAATATTGTCTATGCCCCACACACATGCATACTGAAAGGCAGATCGAATTATAAGTGCCAGCATCTACATTATTTAACCACTCTTAGGAGCAAAGGAAGGCTGCAACCCATGTGCACACAGAGTTAGTGTTTCTCACTCAGGCCTCTTCCTGGAGCTTCAGAGGAGGCAATGTTTATACACAATACTACTGAGCTGTTTTTTGTCATTCAGTGCTCTCACCTCAGAAATATATACTTGAAAAGGGCTGGTAACAGAGAGAATTGTGACCTTTTCTTACTCTATTTTTTCTCAGATTACTATTTTCCTTTATTCCCATCGAGTTTCATATTATTTTTCACCCCACTGTTTTTCCTGAACAGCTTATACTTCCTATTCCTACCATGCTTTGCAAAACTGAAGCTAAAATCTATAAATAAAGCTTTCATTTCATCACCTTTGATGTCAGCTTTCTAATCTTTCAGCAGCAGCAAGACAGAACACAGTATGCAACAACCATTTGCAGAGCTATAGAATAACTGCTTTGATTTATTAGTAAAAACTCCTGCTACTATGGACTAAGTCAATCCTCCTACAGGAAAACATTACACAGAGAGACCCAGAGACATCACAAATTTACAATCTAGTTTTAAATGATGGAATTTATAATAGACTTGCCATTTACATAGTGAGAGGACTTTTAAGAAAAATGCTCACATAGATAGCTTTTCCATCACTGAAATATAAGCATCAACTGTGAAAACAAATATATCCTATATTAACTACAAAGATGTATAGACTGAAAATAATTAGGCAGATTGCAAATTGTATGCTAGGCTATTAGTATGAAAAGCTATCTCAAACTGATATGTGTTTTTTCAAAGCTCATAATGACATAGAAATCTGAAAATTTCTTGTTGAATACTTACCAATTTAAGGAAGCAAGACTAGATGGAGTAGATTTACAAAATCTTGTTATTTAAGGGATGAAAATACTTTAGGGCTTGTTCTAGATGTGGATAATGTCCTTGACTGTAGCACATGTTGTGGAACCAAGTAAGGTATGTAATACATATCTAAGACACTTAATAAATATGTTATTCCATAGGAAAACTATGTAAAAGAGAAAACAAATTGTACTACTGTTTTTCAGACTGGTTACCTAAAAGTTAGTTTCTTGCTCTGAAACCTCATGCTTAAGTTGACATAACTTCATCCAGTTCAGTGATGTACAGGTAACACAGTAAAAAAAGACATCAGGCTACCACCTGTTTTAGAAGACTAAATAGTGGGCAAGGTAGATTTTTGTTATTGTTTGAAGTATAACACATGTATGATATGTTATTTTATTTATACTGAGCACTCCTACATTACTCAAACTTCAGTTTAAAATGTCCATCATAACAAGACTCACTAACTGCTCTTTTTAACTAGCCTGAGAAAAGTTTCAAAACATGAGCCTATTAGGATCAAGGTCTTTAATATAGATTGTGTATATGCAAAAAATACAACATATGCTTTGCAGAAACTGCAATATGGTTATCCCATTTGGATCAATAAGCAATAGCAGGAGAAGTTAGGTAAGTTGGACTAATTCCAAATAATACATCAAATATATTGAATTTTTTACACCTCTATTAACTTGGGGAATATAGCTGCACTTTTGAAAGTTAAGAAATGACACAATCTTTAACTAAACTATAGGAAATATCCACATATAAAAGAATCTAGTAACATAAGGATATAAAGATTTTTAATGTTTTGATTACCAAATTCTCTCACATCCGTAAACATAGATTGAAGTACCTAGCACTTCACAAGATAATTATATGTAACTTGTAAGCAGTAGTAAATATTTACCCCTCAAAAAATGCTGAAATGCTGGTTTTATGCCACTTAATTTTTGCCTAAAGTAACAAAGAAATATAGAGCTGATATTAGAGCCGGCTTTCAGGCAGGAAATCTTCTGCTTAAGTAAGTGAACAGAGAAGCATTGTACTTCAGCTTAAAGTCATCCACTCTATAAATAAAATACAATCCTATTTCTCCTTCCATTAGAAATACATTCAATTTATCATACAGCTTGAATCTCCAATAATTCTGTTTCCTTACTTGCTGTAAGAGGTAACTATTGTGCATAAACATTCCTTTACAGTGTGAAAGCATATTAAGACTTATTACCTCTTCAGGAATCATGCCAAAATAAGAGTCTCTGGTCACAGTTTTAGTGCTATGTCAAAAATAAGTTTAGAATGTCTTACAATAATTACCAGTAAAAAAGCAAAAGGCTGTGGGTTCAGACACACAAGCTAAGGGAAGATGTAGAGAGGGATTTAAACTCACAGTTTGTTTAGTTAGCAGACCCACCTACAGGCCAGTAACCTCACAGTTCAAAATTAATATTTCAAATTTAAATACAATTTAGTCTAACTGCAGAGCTCATTTCCAAATATGACTGCTATTCCCTGTGATGAGAAAGTCACACAGCATCTCAGCCTGCAAGGAACTTGAGTGTCCATTCTCCTCCACCTCATCACCAGAGGACAGCCTGATCTTGATAGCTTATTTCTACTCCTTTTTCTCTCTTATATGGGCAAGAATTCATGAAAGACAGCAAACTCTCTGGATTTGCAGCTACATTACATGAATGGATTCAGGATTCATACAGGCTAATTGGATCTGCTCAGTAGAACAGCTCCTCTTTAATTTGTATGACAAAACCTGCCCAAGAGTAACTCTGATATCTTACCTGTCACCCTTTCTCCCTCAGCCCCTTGGCTCCTTCCCTCCAAAATCCAGTCAGCTGGGAACATCAGTCTGTATCACACTCCTGTCAAACATTTTGGATTTGGACCATCCAAGATGACCTAACAACTAATCCACCAGCACAAGTGGATAGCACCTTTAAGATCTAGCTTGATGTTTCCCAGATGGGGAGGGAGGACCAGAAATGAAGCAAAGTGACTGGAAGTCATTCCTGCTTTCTACAACCTCCGAATCCAGTAACTCAATTTGCTGTTTCTCTTGTAGACAAGGAAATTTATAATTCCAAACCAAATGGGATGGTGTAAACATGTCTCTCAAGCACTTAATTTAGTTACTAACTCTGTCCTTTTCTCTGCTTATTTTACAGGTCATAAGCTTCAGTTTTCCTTTTTTTAACTAAGACTGAAGAACTTTTTTATATATGATAGACTGGGGAAAATCCTCAGTCCACTAATTTTTCTTGACTTCTTTTGAAAGACTATAAATTATACATTTACTATTCTTCTTTAATTAATTTAATTTAGTAATGTATATTGCCACTGAAAATCTTTTGAGAGTCTGGCATCTTTTATCTTTGTTCTTCAATTAGTATATCTTTTCAAAAAATAAAGAACTGTGCATAGCTACTAAAGTAACAGTCTATGGCCCTTTATTTATTTGAGAATCAAATCCTTTCTGACAATCCAAAGTACATTTTTTTCTCGCCATTGTTTGGTATCCATCCCTGGCACAGCTGATACTTGAGGCAGAGATTTTCAGAATGCCACCTAAGGGATTTAAATGAGGATTATTTTTCAAAGTCTTCATTTTCTTCTTTCAATGGGCACCCTCAGCCTCTAACCCATCTATTTTCTCTTCCACGTTAACAAATTAGATTTCAAATTCCCTCTGGGTTCAAAATAAAAAGATACTACATCTCAATTCACATGTCAACATTTTAAAACTGGAAGTTAGGAGGAAGTAATGCAACTGCTAAATAATAATGATGCCTACTCCTGCGACCTATTTTGGATAAGGAGGACTCTCATGTGCTTGAGTTATGTTTACTAGGAAAAGCACACAAACATATGCTTAATTTCAAGCAGAGTCTCACAGTTAAGCAAAAGTTTAAATAAACACAGAAAATTTCTTGACTTGGTGCCCAAAGGAAATATTTATAATGTTTCCACTACCTCAAAATGCAGATGAGTGCAAAGTGGGATTTCGCAGGTGAACCTGCTAATTTCTCTGCAATTCAGATAAACGAGAATTATTCATCTATATACTTTTGAAAATTGCACCCATTTTCCACTTTGGACACTTCAACAACTTAGGGGAAATTAACACTTTCCAGTAATTTCAGTCATTGAGAGTACTCAGCATTAAAAGGCATTTTTTGGTGTTATAATGCTTCCAAACACTCTGCTAATGGTGAATGTAGTTCTCGTCCAGAGAAGAAATGGAGAGGCTGAAGTTCAGTTACCTTAGGAACGTAATTTTCTGATTCATTTTTACTTATTTACATCAGTCAATGAAAATTTATTTCTTTTTATATACTTAATAATTTTAATGTAGCATCTAATTTTCTGCTGATTCTAAATTACTTACACACTTCTCACAACACAGAAACTTATTTTTAGGCAGAGATTGCCTTTGTGGCAGATATGTGAACCACTGCATAAGCATGTGAGAACTCTGTATACCACTGAGACTTTGAGGCGTTTCCTAAAATACCAAAAATGCTGACATTGCTCAAAGATTAAAAAAAAAATCCTATTGTGAGAATGAAAAAACTCCTGATAGGAAAAAAAAAAAAAACGGTGGCTACTAGAAGCTGCCATTTTCATGGGCATCTCAGGAGCGATATTGCCTTTTTTTATAGTTTGAGAGGAAATCACTTTGTTAATCGGCTTGGGTTTCTGTTTGCAGTCACTGACGCAAGCCACTTTTTGTCACTTTTGCCATTGCTTACCAAATGACTTAATATGCTTTACAGTTTGCTATACTGGTAACTGTACAACATGTATAGTTTTCTTTTTAAAGTTTGCAGAGAAAACTTGGTGGATTTTGTTCTGCTATGGTTAAACCATATTTTCCAAAGCACATTATGTAAAATACAAACAATGTATTTTCAAAGTAAGCAGATTTATTTTGTTTTTGCATCTCTGATTCATAGCTCTCATATTACAGCAGGTTGTAGATTAATTATAAAAGCTGTTAATTTGATCAATTAAGTGAAAAGGAAAAAAAAAATATTGAGGAAAGGGACCAGAGATTTGAAAAAGAGCTTTCTTCCATGGTCATAGTACCTTGGAAGAAAAGAGGAAAAAGATATGACCCATGGGAGAGAAAAAATCACAGCAGGTTGTAATGTATACTGTTATTAGTATGACATTTACTGGCATTTCATTCATATTTGAATTTTTCACCATTTGCCCTTGCCCTCTCTTATAAGAATGACTGCCAGTCCTACTATTACCATTTTCTAGTTCTGGAATGTGCAATTATATTTTGACACACATCCCTGATCCTTTTAATTATTATTATTTTTTCTAATTGGATGCATTTCTAATATAACGTAAAACTAATGGTTTATAACTGTGCATAGTTTGTAGCTGATTGGATAGCATAGGTGATCAATAATTTTAATAATCTTGGATACATTTGCATGCCACTATTTTATACAATTAAATATAAAATGAAAGAAATGAAACCCACAAATCTCAGTCAATTACTGAAGCTGATTATCTGTTTTCAAAGAGAATGGGCCAGATGCTCAGCTAATTTAAATCACTACAGCTCACATATACTTATATCAAGTTAAGAGTATGCCTCAGTATTTAAAATCCCTTTATCTCTGGTCTATAAAATACATAAAATGAGCTTTGTGGGACAAAAACTGTTCATACATGATTGCTAATGACATCAAAGGTTGCAGTGTATAGCAAGGTATACAACACTATAGCAGGAAGAAAAACCTTCCTCCTTATTTTTATCATTTACATAATGAAATAAATAATAATATTCATATATTATTAGCATTCATTCAGGATCATTTATCCTCAGGGTTCAGAGTACAATTTAATCATGAATTACTAGTTTTCAAACATGATTTTAGAAATGTGCATTTTTGTAAGACAAAGGATTAAGGAAAATAACGAAAACCTTCATGGAAATGTTTAAGAGTTCTCCTTAAAAGCCTAATTGCTCCCTTTGGAGACATTATAATCTATAGAGTAAATACTTATTTATAGACTTTTTAATTGGTAGATTACATTAACAGATATTAGGATATATTTTGAAGCAAACACATTGACCTTGTGGAGTCCAATGCCTCCTTATATTTAGCATATTTACTAGCAGAAAATTCTATAACTCTAATTACTAGTGAAATGCATTTTTACAACTCCTGCAAGATTGAGTTCATATACATTTAAAGAAAATATTGGCAAACTCTCTATTTTCCCTAATAAACCATTGGCAATAGTAGCTTTTCAGTCCTATTTTCAGCAGTCCCTAAGCATTCAGAAGCTCAGCTCTTTATTTTACCCTTAATCTTTGAATTACAGTAGAATAATAATAAAAATCTATAATAGCAAGCAAATTCAGCCATTTAGAGTAAGCTGAGGAGAAGGGAGACCTGTCATTTTAAAAAAGGGCAGTGGGAGCCTGGAATTAAGACTGCAGACCCACATAGTATAATGTGCAGACAACTCCTTCACCAGTTTTAACTTGCTCATAAATAAGAATAGATAATGGCAGTAGTCAAAGTAGACAAGTTAAAGTGGGGGGATACAAACTACCTAAACATCATAAACCTTGGAATGCAAATGAGAGGAACAATGGCATAGCCTGTGGTGGGAAACACATTTTTTCCCACTTATAGAATGTTTCCAGAGGGTTATACTCTACTCCTTTTTTTCAGATGCTCCATCAACAATTTACTGTATGGGAAGCCCCTTTAGTAATTAGTTGTACTTTGGTGAGGAACAACTAGGGAATTGGCAATGAACAGCCATTATAGGAGAGATCTTTTTATTATTGTGCTGTATCATAGAATCACAAAATGGTAGGGATTGGAAGGGACCTTTAGAGATCATCTAGTACAACCCCCATGCAGAAGCACGGTCACCTAGAGCAGGTCACATAGGAACATGTCCAGGTGGGTCTTGAAGACTTCCAAGGAAGGAGACTCCACAACCCTCTGGGCAGCCTGTGCCACTGCTCCGTCATCCTCACAGTGAAATAGTTTTTTCTTATGTTTAAGTGGAACTCTTTGTGTTCTAGCTTTATTCCATTACCTCTTGTCCTGTTGCTAGCTACTATAGAAAAAAGGGATGTCCCAACCTCCTGACACCCACCTTTTAGATATTTGTCAATGTTAATAATATCACCCCTCAGTCTTCTCTTCTCCAGACTAAACAGCCCCAGTTCCCACAGCCTTTCCTTGTATGTTGAAAGAGACAAAGGCAGTACAATTTGGCATATGATCCAATATCTGTATTTCTCAGATCTCTATGTGGTTACTAAATAAAACTCTCCCCTAGTAAGAGGGCTGTGAGGTTAAATTTACTTTTCAGAGGAGAGAAGAGGGGAAGAGGGAAAAAAAAAAAAAAAAGATTATATTGGTAGCCACTGGGATGGCCAGACTTCCCTGTAAGCAGAATTAGTGAAAAAGATCACATTCAGGACACTAAGTTCCATCAAAGTTGGTAGAAAAGTGTGCAGACTCGTGGGTTTTTTTGCTGCCTTTCAACAAAGCTAAATTTGTAAAAGGCATGGTCAGATTCCACCAGCATGTGGGAGTCAAACATTAAAGCCCTCATTCCATCTTATTCTTTACGCTGTAGCAGTAAGCACAGGCAGTACAGATTATTGAACTGGATGAAAAGATGAATGCATTGTTTCCTCCCAGATACAGTAAGTATTATACATCATGGTCAAAACACTGGAATAAAAGACCTTGTCCTGGTAGTATAAATCCCCTATGTCTCTACCGCTCTTATGAAGTTCTTGAATGCAAAACTTTTGTAGAGAGTTTTATATAAAAGAAATATATATAAGAAAGATGGCTGTTACACAGCAACACCAGCTATTGCCAGCTATCCTGAAAATCAACCAGGCTTTCCAATGGGGATAGCAGCTGTACTTCCCAACACTTTCTATAACTGAGAAATAGTGGAAGTAGTAGGAAAGGAAAAAGCAGGATGACAAGGTGCAATAATCAAAGCACTGCTTACTCATGCAGCCACCTGATCCTGCACGATCATAGCCAAATGATGGCTATTCCCAGTGTTTTCTTTTCCCTTCTGATTCTTTCTCTAATCTAATTCTAAGCACAAGGTAAAAGGCACAAACTAAAAATCACCAAGACAGCTTGGGGTCTGTATTGTGCCTTCCTCTTAGACATTAATTCCTTTCCAAGAGCAAGAAAACTACTAGGTTTCACAGCTGCTGGAGTCAAGAACACTAGCTAATGTGGATAAAGTCTGAGCAATGATTTTATTAGATGATATGTCTCCTTCTGTTCTTTTTTCTTTACACTAAGGTGAGTATGGGTCATTTTTTGAGTTACAAAACATAAATATGGAAATATTTAGAATGTCAGATCCTATATACATATCTCACATTTATATGTAATACATAAGCATACATTGTCTTCCCATGAATAAAAGGAAGAAACAAGCAGGCAATCTGTAACCCATGGATGGCTACAGTGTCTATCAACTGATGGGATAATCAGCCTTCTAAAGTAACATACCTATGTAATTGACTTCATAGAATTCAACAACTATTTCATTATAAGGTAATTAAAAAAATATATCCACAGATAGCAATAAAAATGTGAATACACAGAGGCGAAGTTTTGCAAATAAAAATGCAGGAGAGTTATTACAGGTAGATAAGAGAGATCTTAAAGTGAAGAATTTATTCCCATCTATTCATGGAATAGTAGGGGTTGGAAAAGATGTTTAGAGATCATCTAGTCCAACCCCCCTGCTCAAGCAGGTCCACCTAGATCAGGTAGCACAGAAATGCATCCAGGCAGGTTTTGAAAACCTTCAGAGAAGGAGACTCCACACTCTCCCTGGGCAGCCTGTGCCAGGGCTCCCTCACCCTCACAGGAAAGAAGTTTTTTCTTATGTTTAAATGGAACTTTTTGTGTTCCAGCTTCATCCCATTACCCCTTGTCCTGTTGCTAGATATAGTAGAAAAAAGGGATGCCCAAATGTCTTGACACCCATCATTTAGATATTGTTAAATATTAATAAGATCTTCCCACCTTCTTCTCTTTTCTAGACTAAACAGCCCCAGTTCCTGCAGCCTTTCCTCATATAAAAGATATTCCAGTCCCCTGATTGTCTTGGTGGCCCTGTGCTGGACTCTCACCAGAAGTTCTCTGTCCCTCTTGAGCTGAGGAGCCCAAAACTGGACACAGGACTCCAGATGAGGCCTCACCAGGGCAGAGTAGAGGGGAAGGAGAACCTCCCTCGACCTGCTGGCCGCACTCTTCTTGATGCATCCCAGGATGCCATTGGCCTTCTTGGCCACATTACTGGCTCATGTTCAGTTTATTATCAATCAGGACTCCCTGGTCTCTCTCTGCAGAGCTGCTCTCCAGCAGGTCAACCCCCAGACTGTATTGATGCATGGGATTGTTAGAGATAATTTCCTTATATCAAAAATGGACTGTTTGGGCAAGTTATTTTAATCTGTTTCCCCTTTATATTTTTTGTCAGACTTGTTTCCCTATTTTACAAACTGGTACCAAAGTCTGTTAATTTACATTATGAGGGACCAAGGATATTGGAGAAATTCTCCCTCTCATTTAAAGATTTGCATATTTGTTATGATTCAAATATAATTGCTAACAGCCAAAATAATTAAAATAGTTCTATCTTATTTTCTTGATCTACATTCTAGAGTACATTGGCATATTACATGAAAAAAAAAAAGCCTTTAAAGAATCGTTAAAATTCAACAGCATACAAATTTTAAATTAATAGGTATTTAATTTTTTTCTTTCTATTAGGAATTCAAGGTTACTTTAAACACCTCTGTATTACTTTGGCTACATCTTTCTATACTTCTTATTTCCTATTGATTATTGAAAGAGGAAAAATAAGTTTTTCAGTTGCTGCATAGAAACAAAAATCAGTGTTTACACAATAAAAAGTGAAGTAGTATTGCTACACTCATCACCCTGAAATAGTAGTCCTTAGTTTTTTCCCCTTTCACTTGAATTTTGAAGTAAGGACCCAAATAAGGGTTATGGGAAAAGACATCTCACCTCCTACAAACCAAGAATTGTTGCTTGAGAACTGTGCATTCTGCATTTTCAAGAAAGAGAAAATCCCCTGTGGGTAGTGCATATATTTTTAATAGTTTTATGATGCACTAGTGGTACACTGGTATAAAGCATCAGCAAAAATCTCAACCCACTGATGTACTTCCCCTCATATGTTACAGTTCTTGTATGAACATTGCTTCCTCATCTCTCAGTGCTTATTTATGATATTTTCTTATATTCTGTTTGCAAACCTCCTCAAAAAATTAAAAAAGATAAAAAAACCCAAACAGATGTGTTAGACTGGAAAAGACAACATACTTTTAAAAGTGATATTTAACATAACACTTCTTGGTGCTGAACTTTCTGTACGGTTTCCAGTAGACACTGCTGAAAGAGTCTGAGCACTTGGGCATGCAGTTGCCCCATTGGAGGTGATAGAGCTGCTTCAACATGATAAATTCTTTTGAAGGCAAGTATAAACAACCTTTGATTCATATACACTGAAACTTGTTATAAGTAACAAATGATTTAGATGGAATACATTTAGCACTGTCTCACAATGAACATTTATTACAAACATACCACAACAGTTGAAGTGGTGGCAGATAGCACACAATCAATCAGAGCAGGCCACCAAAACAAATTGTGCCTCATGAACTACTTTAATATGTCACGGTGCTTCCAAATATACATCGCTGATCCATTTGTTGTAAAGCCTAGGCTACTTTTTCACTGACAAGTCAATGACAGTTTGTATTTTCATTTATGTACAATATCACAACAAATCTAAAGACTCTGTTCACCCAAAATTAGGTTCTTGAGAGTGCTGGCCTTTAGTGCTCCTCAGGCTTAGACACTCAGCAGACATGATCTTGATAACGATGCCTGTCTGCAAAAACCCAGTTGCCAATGTGCTTTGTCTGTGTACTTTAGCAGCATCTTGTTACCTAGTTCAAGTACCCAATGTGCAGTTCCCTCCGTAACCGTGCAAAATTTATGGCCCATGCTGATAAGAGAAGGCAGAAGCACAGCACCAGTTTTAAAGGACATATGTTACATGCTGAAGAACAGATTTTTCAAGTCATTTTGAAGAGGTGATTGAGAAAGGTACTTCTACTTTTTCTCTTTCAGCATCAGCAGAAATGATTGTAAAATACAGAATAGCAAAAAAATTAACTCTTTATATATTTGTTCTGACAGCCTGCACAAGCCTAAAGCTTCTGCTTTTCTCTTCAAGGTCTGTACTAAAGCATAGCTGATATCCCGTCTTCCAGTCCGAATTCAAACACACTGCAAACTACCAAAAATGTACACTTCATTCTCCAAGTTGATGCCCTTCGAGGAGTATAAATGATTGCAAAAATCACAAACTGGGCTTAAGAAAAATGCTTGAAAGCTGCAAATATCACCAAGTTAAGAACATATATGGATGTCAACCGGTTAAGAAACCTGCATCAGTAGAAAAAAGAAATTAGTCTCATTGTTGAATAGACTTGCAAAAATCCATATTTCCTAGTCAACTAGCTCTCCTTGTCATTTGAACAGCAACAGAAACTATGCAGCATAAAGTTTAATGTAAATAGTCTTAAAGGATTTCCAGCTGCATTCCATAAATTCAGAACACTGGGATAATGAATTATATGGTCTGATTTCTGCCCAGTTCACACTAAATACTCTTCATAATTCTGCAAACTGCTACTCTAATAGGAAAGCACACCAATGCAGAAGAGATCAAAGCCAACACAACTCTAAGAGATGTATGTCAGCAGTTAGTACTGCAGGTAAGGCACTGGCAAAGAGTGCGATAGGCTATGAGTCAACATGCAAAGGTTTTCTGAGTCAGCACCAGTGCTATTATGTAACAGATATGTATAAGAGACAACTTTGAATCCAGATGTCTTCCTATGAATTCTCATTTTGCACTTTAAACACAATTTTTCACACGTCCCTTACCAGTTGTTTTTCCCGAACAAAGTCATGTAGCTGTCTGAAGTTTTAAGGAAGTTTGGATTTTAATCTGTTTTGGGGTTTTTTTTCTGTGCTGCTGAAAACTCAGTAATTCCCCATCCCATTCAGTTTTAAATACCAAATGTTACTGTTTAAGCACTATATATAATGTGTCATTGATCTGCATGTGAAGTGTCCTTTGAAATCAATGACAGATTTAGTGTAAAAATCAATGGTAGGCTATAATCTTAAATAAGTATTCTACGTGCAAAACTCTGCAATGCCACCTTATTTCAGTCTTTCATATGTGGCTACCCAAGACAGAATATTAATACTAGTAGAAAGAAGGCAAGCAAACTGACAAAATTAATGGAAAGTACAGTGGTTCTGGGAGTGTGAATAGTGTAATTAATTAATAAAAAAACTTCTAGTACCTTTAGAGGACATTAAAGGAATAAAATAAAAAAGACAAGCCATTCTGATTTTCCTAAGTATGGAATAATATTTCTGTATATCCTAAATTTATGCCAAAGCCACCATAGAAGGAATAAGTACCTGACTTACCTATTGACATCATCTATTATGATGACTGAACACTTCTGCATTATACCAAGATCCAAGAAAACAATAATCTGCAAAGTGACAAGCTGTCATTGAAATTTGGGGCTGTAAACCTCAAAGAAGCAGAGATGGACAAACAGACAAAAATCTGTCTTTCCAGATTGCATTTCAAAGTCATTGCCAACTATGTAGATGTTTACTGGAAGCATTCTCAGTGGGTAATCCTAACAATTCTGCTTTAACAATGGGTTTCATGGTTAACTCAGAACTACACTGCAAACTGCTCAGCAGACAGGGAGTGCACACATCCCTGGTTCAAACAGAACATAATGTCATGACTTAATAGTGTTTGATTTCTCCCTAGCGTTTTTTAGGGTAGGGAGTTGACCTCCTTCCTCCTTCGGCACTTGACTGTTGACATCTCAATGTTCTTTCTTGATTAATCAAATCTCATCCTCCACTTTGTTCTTTAAACTAGGTTTTTTAAAGACTGCTATTGTTGCTTTGGGGGGAAAAAAAAAAGAAAAAGAAGAAAGAATTGGACAAGACAGCTACATAGAACATTTAGTGAGAGAGGGGGCTAAAATCCCACACCAGGCTTGGCAGCTGTGATAATGATGTATAATTTAATTGAAGCTATACTGTGATCCTCAAAAGGACTTCAGACCTTTTCCCATGTTTATGTATTATTCAAGCTAATGGCAACCCTGAAATAGAAAAAGCTTCTTATCTCTTGAAACTTTTATTGCAGTGAGTTCAAAATGCACAAAGCTGAGTGCCGGTCTGTGTGCTTTAATACAAAGTGAAAGGATGCCGTTTTCGGCCCAGTTTAGCATTGCTGTCTTGGCAAAAAGACAGACGTGACTGGATGCTTTAGAAACCAGGGATGCATTGGCATGCATGAGAAATTTGCAGTTTTGAGTTATTTTTAACTTAGAATGTCTTAGTTCTGCCTGGACACTACTTGTTTTCAATTTTTTCAATAGAAGTTCATAGAAAAAAAGTAAGTCCCATTAGACAAGGCAAAAATCTATAGCAGTCAATGCAAATGACATCTCCTTTGCATTTTGAGCAATTTAACTGACAGTTCTTGCTGCAACTTTAACACTGTTCTAAAAGCCTGTATCTACAGAGGTTTTGAAAACTAACAGGTTCATGTACTGAAGGATGACAAGCTACTTATTAGCAGTTGTGTGGACTGGTGCAAATTCATTCTGCATATCATGCAGCAAAAATGACCAACCTCGAAGTTAGTTATCAGTCTATGAACAACTTGTACATGCAAGACAATACAGGAATAAATCAGGAATCTTCACAGGAAAATGTTTGGTTCTTGTAATTGTTTACACCATAATGAAAAACTGGAGCTCAGCATAGTATTACATATATGCACACATAAAAAATATTATAAAGATAATAAAATAACATAATCCCAAAGCACAATATTTGTGGAAGACAGTAGTCACTGCAAGTCAGTAAAGGACTCTTCGAATTATTTTTCTTTCTAAATGTATCGCAAAATTTCACCCTGTGGTGACTGTCTACAGCTTTTCTGGTGATCGATGAATTACATAGATCATCTTGTGATCTTCCCCAATACACAAAGACAATGTAAGTGGCATGAAACACATCAGTCACTCCAGTATTCCTGCTGAAGGGATTATGAACAGATACATTTAGAGCTAGAAACTGCCCTTGTCATGAATCAAAAATCTGTACTGCTAAACTGATTTAGGGTCTCAAACTACATTACCTATAAAATGAAATTACCACTTTCAAAGTTTGGAAAGAGAATTGAAAAGACCAATACAAATCAAGTAAATTTGCATGCATAATACATTACATTATCCCAAGTTCTCAACACATTTCACTTTCTCTACGTGAGCTCCACTTTTTTAGAGCACAAGCAAGCTTTTGTAACACAGCTTTTTTTTAAACTAGGCTTTAAGCAAGTTTAAAATGTAGCTATAAACACCAATGAATACATAAAAGACAATGCATCTTTTGTAATCTGAAGTGTAAAAAAACCTCTTACCAATCACCATGTTCTTTTCAGATTAAAAAGCAATAATATACTATCGAAGGGCACTAGAAAGGAAATTAGTCAGGTTGCTGAGCTATATATATATTTTTTAAAATGTAAATTAAGAAATCATGTGTCCAGGAAAAAGAAATGTGTCTACATGTTCCTCGTGGTCTGCAATATTGCATCTATCTTTATAGAAATAATTCAAAGTAATATTTCTGAACAGTTATAGTTTTATTTTTAAATACAGTGAAAAAGTTATTAAAGCTGTTTGAAATATGAACTCTCTGATAAACAACCTTGGTAGAGAATAGATAAAGAGATAAATAACAATTTTCAAAAAGTCTTTCAAAAATAAGACAACTGACATGCAGAAGAAACTCCACTGAACATGGAGATCAACAAAGACAAGAGACAGCATAACCAACATGCAGATATAAAAATGCCAAACACTAGTACCCAGGAGCTGTAATAGAAAAACACACTCTTAAGAAAGCTGAAGAAGAAAAATTCTATTAATGAAGACTTTGAAATACAACCCATGGTGGGCTGTTGTAGAAAAAGTAAAGTGAGAATTTCTCCACTTCACAATGAGAAAAGCAATAACAGATTTATTAAAAAAAAAAAAAAAAAACAACAACAACTTGGAACTGTAGATATTTCTCCTAAAACACAAAGTTGAAATTAAGTTCTATGTAAATATCATAGAATAATAGAAGCATAGAATCACAGAACAGAAGGGGTTGGAAGGGACCTTTAGAGATCATCTAGTCCAACCCCCATGCAGAAGCAGGGTCACCTAGATCAGGTCGCATAGGGACATGTCCAGGCGGGTCTTGAAGACCTCCAAGGAAGGAGACTCCACAACCCCTCTGGGCAGCCTGTGTCACTGCTCCCTCACCCTCACAGTGAAATAGCTTTTTCTTGTGTTTAAGTGGAACTCTTTGTGTTCCAGCTTCATCCCATTACCCCTTGTCCTGTTGACAGCTACTATAGAAAAAACGGATGTCCCAACCTCCTGACACCCAACATTTAGATATTTGTAAATGTTAATAATATCTCCCCTTAGGCTCCTCTTCTCTAGATTAAATAGCTCCAGTTCCTGCAGCCTTTCCTCGTATGAAAGATGTTACAGTCCTCTGGTTATCTTGGTGGCCCTGTGCTGGACTCTCTCCAGAAGTTCTCTCTTCCTCTTGAGTTGAGGAGCCCAGAACTGGACAGAGGACTCCAGATGAGGCCTGCAAGAGGATATTTTTCTGCAAAAAACTATGTATTTGGCTTGATACACTGCGGTGTTTGTCTTCATACACCACATCAGGAGGCCCCATCAGCAACTTCAGAGATGTTACCTTTGTATCTCTATTGCAATTCTATTCTTCAGTTCCCATAGCCCTCTTTTTTTTTAAAGATATTTTTCATTTGAAACACACAATTTACAGCATGAAGGCATTAATTAGGTGAAGTTGATTTCTCTGTTTCTCCTCCTCTTTTTATTCTATTGCTCTTCAACATTCAAAAGTTCAAGGAGTTTCCAACTTCAGAAAAGGAAATAAAATTTCTGAAAAGCACAGTAATTTTTTTTTGTGACTACTAACAGCAAAAATATTACTCACATTTTAAGACAGTTACTTTTTTAAAGTAGAAACCGGAGTCTAGCAGTGTAGCAAATTAAAAATAGAAAATGTGAAAAGTGACTGTTGTCCACATTTTTAATGAACTCTTCACCTTTCATCATGCTCTGTAACCTCGTATTATTTTAAGTATGTATTTGTTCTTTTTTATTAAACATGTATTAATAAGCTAAGTTTTATTATATCTTTTAAATGATTTTATGCATAAATTGAAAATTATTGAATCAAGTGATTCTTGAAATTGGAGCAGATAGTAATTCATTTAAACATGTGGCCTAGTGTATGAACCCATATCAAGTCCATGGATAACCAAACAGACAGATAACAATAGCTTATATAGACCTGTAGCAGAACGATGGATAGCAAATAAGGACCGCAGACAAATTTTCATGCTTCACCAGAATTGCTAGGAGTACAAAACCACCTTAACTAGTGAGAAATACTTTACAGCAGTATGAACTGTATCTGTGTCACAATTTTTTCTCTGTCATCATCAGCCTCAGGTCTTTTCTGTGCTGTGATCTTCAGTTGAGTTTTTTATCAGCTGCCTAGATCTGTTAGCAGAAGTATTACCTGGTTAGAACTGCCATGATTTTACAGCTAAAACTCAAGAACAGATTATCTTCTCATGTAAAGTGGCGTAATTGTATTAATTCCAGTGGAAATTCCCCTGCCTATAACAAGTATAAAAAAGATTCTGAATACACCCCAGCTGTTATTATCAGGTATATCACAATATATAGCACAACACAGCAGTTCTTCTCAGGAAAGTACAAGAAATAAGATACAATCCTTACAGTTGCAGAAGATATTTAAGCAAGTGCATACCTCAAGGGCTATGTTCTGTTTAGCATGCCCATTTTCAAATCAGAAGCAAGAGA
This sequence comes from Colius striatus, assembly GCF_028858725.1. Classification (NCBI taxonomy): domain Eukaryota; kingdom Metazoa; phylum Chordata; class Aves; order Coliiformes; family Coliidae; genus Colius; species Colius striatus. The sequence goes on along the minus strand of NC_084759.1, from coordinate 103,389,569 downwards.
TCTGGTATCTCAAATGCTTTCCAGAAGGAAACTTGAATGTAACGAGTGAAGAATGGGCTCTCCTTGAATCTTTTCATGTTATGAAAGAAATTCAGAATAGTGTTTGTGGATTCTCAAAATAAGTACTAATTACACTAATCATGACAAAATTTCCAAGATGTCAGTAAAATGTAAAAATAAAATTCAAGAATGTTTTTTCAAGTACTCAACCTAAAACTTGTTTATTGTCTTTCTTTGGATGTGTCTCACATGGGAATTCACTCATGTTCATTCCCACATTATCTTTCTCCAATCATTTTAAGGACACTTAAATTTTCTGGGAGAAGGGAAAACCTTAGAAAAGAGAAAAACTTCTTGATGTTTCTGAATTACTGTGGTTCACTTCTTTGTGCAATACACATATGTAATCATGAATTTGTTTTACTATTTAGGTAGCATAAGAGGATGAGAACCAACAGGACACAATTTAGCTAAGAACAAGTTTCTAGGAATCAGATATGAATGACTGAGAAAGTAATTTCTATTGGAGATGCTGTCATTATTAAACAGCAGCTCTAAAACATGAAGAGCTTTCCACTGTTGGCAATTTTAGTATCACTTACCAAAAGTAAATAATTTGCAAAAACATCATATGTTCCTCTACCCCCAAATCGGAACATACTAAACAAAGAAATTTTCATGGAGATATCTAGTTATGGCGCTTGAAAAGAGCAAAGTACTCTAAGCACTCTTTGGATCATATTTTGAGGTAAAAAAATCAATAAAGTTTAACTGATGAATATTGCCTTTCAAAATCACTAGAAAGGGAAAGCCAAAACAACTTTTGTTCAGACACTCTGATATGTGTTTTAGCCTGTTCACTTTGAAAGAGCACATTTAATCTGTGCTCTTTCAACACCTACCACACAATTTACACGAGTTCATTTTATTTGTGGATCAAAGTAAGAGGGTTAACTCTCGCTTGCTAGTTTTCTAATGTCAGTGATGCTTTATGGTGGTTCCAAAATCTGTTTCATGAAAGAAAATAAATGCAAATAACCAGAGGAGATGGATGTGTATGTGGTGGGGTAAAGAGTATTTAAATATTCCTTCTGTTCTATAACTATTTGATCAACATACTTTTTAATATGATAGCAAACATTTCAAGCAAGCCTCCAAGTACAGGATGTGGACATAGGATTCAAATGAAAGCGCCACCTTATTAAATCTTATTTTTTCTATTTCTTCTGGATAATCCAGAGCTGCAGGCTGAAGTTATGCATCAGCTTGAACTAGCCTAAATCAAGCCATGATCACTATCCCATCTCTTCCTTTGTGGCCATAGCCCTCTTACACACGAGGTGACCTGAGAGTATGCAAATTAAGGGATTTCATCAGCTAGATGAATACCGTCTTCTCTTTTATATGGCTAATTGCTAACTGGATCAGTTTCCTGAGCAGAGGTGCCAGCAAATGTGCTCAAGCACTAGCACCAGTAAAGGATATGGAAGGAGACCCTGCAGCCAGGACTGGCAGAAGCTGAAAGAGACTGGGAACCTGGCTCAGTCTACTTTGTCTGCCAAAGGACAGATGACCATTCTCAAGCGTTGGAAACATTCTTCTAGCTTCTAGCCTATGTTTGTTCATGAATGTTTGATTTTGTGCTAACACTGGTCTGTTTTTAAACAGTGCTACATCTTCCCTACATTTGCTCCCTCGTGACTGGTATAACTCCACATTTTTCTCTCCCAGTCTTCCAGCCAGGAAGAAAACTTACAAATTTGTTTTCCCATTGTTCTCATTTTCATTGTCTCCACCTGTACAAGTTCGAATAGAGGTTACCAGACTTCTAGAAGGTATTCCAAATGTCTTCAAAGAGTTGAAAAAATAGACAGTCAAAGGCCATATGCTCCAATAAAATATGTACAGGAAGTTTCACACATCAACAGAGTTCTTTTGAATTCAAATTCCACTCTGAATAAAGTGGTGTACAAGATTGCAAAAATTTTCTTGTTATTGTGGCACAGGGGCTAAATTTAGACTTTAAAGAAACAAAACATTGAATAAAACCCAGTTATTTTCACAGTCAGTCAGTATCCAAATAAAATTATTTTCCCTTTTTCCACCATTCAAAGCAAAGCTATCTGAACATCTTTAATACATGCAGTCTCATACTGTGTGCAGTCACACACTTTATATACTTGCAGTCAGACTAAAACCGTCAATCCACACTTACAGTCCTAAGTTTCTAAAATTGGGGGTTTAGATCTTTTCCTATGCACAAGGCACCTTGTCAAATGCATTGAGTTTCCTCTGAAGTTACAAAAAAATGTGAATTTTCATCACTAAAAAATAAAGCTGCTTCTATGAAATATTAAGGAAATAATTTTATGGCCCTAATTTTGAAACTTTTGGTCAGCATTTCACAAGCATTTCCAATGTACAAGTGTATAGCAGCATATTTAATATATCACAATTTAAGAAATACTGTTATTCATACAATATGACAAAGAATTCATGCATTTTGTCCTTGAAATTCCACAAAATAAATAACTTAAATTAGATAAATGACAATATAAAGTGTAATCCTCAAAATCATATATACTATACAGTGAACCATAAAAGTACCACTCAGGTGCTGCAACTCAACTATCTCACATAAAAGCCTCCACCTCTTCACATCCAATCAGACTGCTCACACATCATGATAACTTATGCTAAAGCTCAGGCTACCTGGGTCCACTGAATAAATGCCTCCTCCCTACTTTCTCTTCTTCAAAGGTCCCAGTCTCCATTCCTTTATCCTCATCACCCCACAGCCATAAGGCAAATGAAAACAAGTTTCTCCTGGTGAAAAAATCTTTGTGATTTTTCCCATGGAATAGTAATGTTGAACCTCTGCCAAAAAGACATCTAAACATTTAAAACAATTCACAGTGCTCTTCATGTGACAATGCAGAGACTTGATCACAAAGGCAGAAAATTTCAAGGGTCCTACTTTCATCAGAATCCATGCGTATACATTGCAAAACTGTTGCTCTGCATGCAGATGTCCATCTACCTGAGAGCTACTAGGTACCTAGTAAAAATCCTGTAACATACCTCTAACTGTAATACTCTAGCCATTACTCTAATACTTTACCTCCAAATTTGGAAGGTCTGAGAGGAGGCTGATTTACTGTATGGAAATAAGTTCATAGAAAATTTATCTCCTGAACTAATCTTCAAATATGCTTTTAAAAATATTTAAACTATTGTTGATAGATTACATGCATACTAAATAATACGTGCTGATCAATCTGCTTGAGATACTGAAAGAATCTCTTGTATACAGCTGTGTATACCAGTAACCTTACCAGTAATACCTAGCCAGTGCCAATTAAGATTTCTCATGCTAGTATCTTTTGCCATAAAAATGATTCAACTGTTCTAGAGCTGAAATTGGAATTGAAATATAAGGCTGGACCACTTGCATAATAAACTTTGATTTAGTCATTAAAGAGATTATTGCTTTACTTCCATGTAGACAAAAATGACAGGTAGCATCCTCATTTAGTTCTATGGAGTTAGCACTGTGGTTGCATTTTATTTTCATTTCTACAATTTCATCATAAGTAAATCTAATCCCACTTTTAGTTCTAAAAATCGAAATTATTCTGGTGAAGCACAAGGGAGACCTAAGCAAACACTCCTTTGAGGAAAAGGCATACTTAATTTGCATTTCCCAGCCCCAGGGCTGTTCCCTTGCCTCTAAAATCTTTTTTATCTCTGACTTCTCTCCCCAACCCTGGAAGTCTTTTCTTCCCTTGTCATGTGTTGCCAGCAGTGTCAGTGTACTACTGTTACACTGAGGTATCTAAGGGCCTGTGAAGAGCGCCCTCTGTGCTTCCTCACAAAGATTCATCTCACCCCTGAGGACCATTCCTCAGTGTCTCAGTCTGCAGTCTTCTGGACAGGGTGGGTGCTGGCCCATCAGATAGACCTGGTCTTGTTATGGAGGCCACAACATTCAAATTCCTCAAAGCCACACTCTTCAAAAATGCCTGATGAGGTAGGAGCACACAGCTATCCCCCAGATTGAATGCATGACTTGTTTTCAAGACGAGTAAAGGATTAATGCCTGCCAAGCATGGTGACTCTCCCACTGCTCTTGCTCTTCTTCTCTGGACACTTTCTGCCTCACAGGCTTCACACAGAGTTGTAAAATAACACTGACATCTATCAGAAGACAAGCATTGTGTATGACTTTCTTCTCACCACACATTTTGTTGCTTGTCAGCTGAAGGAACACCCAACCACTACATACAGAAGTTTCTGTGTACAGATGCTAGCTTGCCCTTTTTCAACTGCTCAACAAGTCTGAGGTTCCAGCAGCAACGGGTCCTTTAGCAACAGCCCAGAAAACTGGGTTCGCCAGTCCCACACCACTATTTTCCTTAAATTAGTCATGAATTACTATTACTGTGTTATTAGTATGAGAGAAGGTTCTCAAACACAATATAAATGGACAGCTTTCTTCCCAGTCCCCAAATTCTCTGTTGAACAGACACAAAGCACATCCACATGCGTATGGATGGAATCACTCAAAACTTATTTCTTCCTCACTCCCATAATATGTGAGGGAGTAGAAACAGTGTGGAAAGAAATTCAGGAGGGGTTAGGCTTTAACAATGCCTGAAATCTGCTTTCCAATTTAAGGTAAACTCAAAACAGAGCTTAATCTTCTTTTCCTAGTTTTTTGTTCTCCATATTATAAATCCTTCTTAAAAACTTGAACTATGGTGTGTTAAGAGGAAAATACAGTTGATTTGTACTTTCAGGTTTTGCTTTTAGACTCCAGTTTATCTTAATCATTAGTTTATAAATCCCAGTTTAAATCACATTTAGACACTGCATTCCAATGAATTATTCTGAAAGGTTTTCTGGAGTGCAGACTTTAAAACAGCAAGAAGAGAAAATGGTATATTTACATTTTTCTATCCCATTTCAATCCCTGACACCTGACATTACAACCAAATGCCATTTATTTTAGTTGTATGTAGGTGGCCATTTTTTTAAACAAAAGTTCCAAGGAGAGAAATAGAGGTGAATTATTTATATTCTCACAAATAATTATAGAGAACTACACAACAAGACCACAGAAAATTATTTACAAGAGCCTGTAACTTCACTGAAGGTTTTTAAAAAATTGTACCAGAAGAATTTCCCTATTCATTAGCCTGTACTCAATCTGATCAGGATCAGGATCTATGCAGACACAGAGGAACAGCACTTTACAAAGACCTTTATACTTTGCAGCACCCTTGAAACAAAATGTGGTACAGCAAAACTTTAGAGGATGGTGTAAATCAGCTACTGATAGCTATACCATGGTTCATACAATGCGTTTTCGGAAGCATACATCCAGCGTTACGTTTCCCCTATGAGTTGGAAGTTGATAGGTAGGTGTCTGACTCTTCTGAACCTCAATTAAAAAAAAAAAAAGAAAGAAAAAAACTCTGTTTCCATTTTGGGATGGGCTTTCCAGTGAGCTCCAGTGGATAAGTTTGCATGTCAAAATTTTACCAAATGACACCATACATTCCCACATGTACACTAACAAAAACAAGTGACAATGCCGATTTGTAAGCAAAAGCTGATCTTTAACGTTTGATCGAGAGGTACAGATAATATGCTTTGGAGGTCAGAAATGCTCAGACTACGTGACGTTACAATGCATAGATTCTGACAGATCCTGAACTTAAAACTGTGTCTGGAAAAGCATGCATCGTGTTCAAGTCACACATCTCTCACAAAAACATGTATGTATGAAAAAAACCACTGTACAGCAGGTATGCCTCATTTTTGGCTGATTCAGGAGCTGTGAGTAAACAAGACAAATTGGTTCTTAGTCTCCTTGAAATAGGTACCTTCCTTACATTTTGTTTCAGGTGGAAAAGAACATTTCTAACAACAGCAAAGCCGCATACTAAGGTATTATTTTCTGCAGTCAGATTCAAGCACTATTTTGTACCTGTGACAAAAAATCTTCAGCAGAGTTCTTTGCCTCTATCAGGGAGTAGGTAAGAGATGAAAGCAATACAACCCTTATTTACCAGATTTAACTGAAAATGGTAAAAAAGGAAAAAAGTTGACAGCATTTTTTAAACCCCAAGAATTTGACAGTGACATATATTCCTAACTCACGTGCCTCTGAGAAGAGGTTATGCTGCCCAGAGTAAATAACAGCTTGTAATTTGCAACAAGGATACCCAGCAGCACCATTGTGAGATACACATGATAATATGATTTACAAGACCAGGAAATAATTTTCAGATATACTGTGCAGCATTAATAGTGCAGGTTAAGTGTGTGCTCCAAGTTTTCCCTTGAAGGTACAGTAGGTGGAAGATTTGTGATACCTTTAAATGCAACAAAAGGAAATACATACAGGGGGAGGGAGGAGTCTCCTGCTGAGATGTTGTGATAAATTATTAAAACTTCTTTTTAATGTTGATGCTACTCTTTAACCTCAGATCACAATACTGACAGCAGAAGAAAACTGAAAGTGCTATTAAAGCTGTGATAAACACACCATGCTGTGGCAACACTTGTAAGGCAAGAAAAAAAAAAAAAAATCCTGGGGTGCCTCCAGTCAGTAACATCAAGAAACCCGGAAGAAAATATCAGGCTATCTACAATCCACAGTCCCTCAGTCCAAATATTTCTGAGACACGATTTATGCTCACTGAGCTATTTGATTATGAGACCTCAATAACCCGTGTTTTCCATAAACAAATGTCACGCAAGGAAGCAAAATAAAGTGAACTTTATGAAAAGGCACATTTAGTGTACTGTTCACAGCACATATAGACTAAATCTTCTCAGCAGTTTTTAATGGAAGAGGAAAATAGATTGCTGCCTTTGAAAATCATAAGTGTTTTTTCAGCACAGCATTTATTTCGATAAAGTTAATGTAATTTATCTTTATTAACACATCAGCACTGACATAGCCAGTCAGCCAATTAGTGCTGCTGGCAGTGCATTTCACAACATTCATGTACTCTAAAAAAATGTCTGTCTAGTCATTTTTACCACATACACTAACAATTCTGCACTCAAAATAAAGCTGCTTGCTTGCTTTCTCTCCTCTTCCTTTCTCTTGTTTTCCAACACTAAAAATCTCTGTGATGAGGGTAACATCTCTTGCAATAAAGCCACAAGCATCTGTCCCAGAGTCTCCATAATGAAAAGAATAACCTGAATTATCATAGTCTAAAAAACCACTGGTTTCTAAATGGCATATATCGGTTTACATAGAGGCCTTAAATGTTATTCTGATAATGATACAATGCAAAGTAAATTTTCTGCCTTACAGAAACAGTCATGCAAACTAACAAAAAACCAAATTAAACTACATGCTTTCTTTTCAGTATCCTATTGCAAGCCCACAAGGCAACCTGCAATCTGAATAACTCAAAAGTGCATAAGTATTCTCCTTAGCTCACCTTTAATACAGCTTTTTAGAATCTCACCCAAATATCCATTACAAAACTTTTTCTTTCCACTTACCCCCCTTCCAGTGTTTGCCTTTGGTCCTGCTAAGCTTGCTCAGGGTTGGTCCAGAGAAGAGCAACATCCAAATGAAAAGAAGTTCAAGCATAGTGATTTTCCCCCGTTTCACTGATGACAACATTTCCACAAGTTATTAAAAAAAAAAAAAAAATCTTACATCTTCTCCCCTACTTTCTGTTTGCTTAAGGAGGAGTAATTAATCATTGAAAATTCAGAACAAGGAATAGCTTTGCTCTCCTTAGGTGTCAAAGTAATATCTCAATGATGCAGCCCTGAGGAAAGCCACATTTCTCACTGATCCGGTTTCTCCCACACAACATGCAGCCAGCACCTCTGCTACTACAGTATCTATAAAATAATTTCTGCTCCTCACTTTGGTTTCTGTGGGAATATATTACTCAGCTTGCAGCGTGAGCTTGATTGAAAATGATAAAAACAGTAATGCTCGTGTCCAGCAGAAAAGAGAAAAGATGTCAGGATTGTGAAAAAAAGATGAGAAGCAGTTGTACTGACAGCTTTAAGCCTGACTGTCTGATCCTAATAGCTGTGCAACCAACCAAATTGCTCTTTTAAGAGTAATAAGGCTTCAGTGAAAGCTGGTGTCACTGCCACTTGGGTAGGTAGTGCAGGGCTTGAAAATCACCAAGGAACCTGCTAGAGATAACGACTGCCACGGTCCCAGCTCCGAATGCAGAGGGCTGAGCAGAATACAGTATGCACAAGGAGCATTTAATCTCTATTGTGTGGAGGAGATTTCCTGCTTCACAGTGTGCAACTGCTCAGGACTTTTCACTGCATTTTATTAAGGCTTTAGTTCATACTTCAAACTAAAATGCAAGCTTCGACACATTAATTACTTATAGCATTTCTGAAGTAATTATTGTATGAAAAAAATTATGCATGATTCTGCTTTTTTTTTTTTTTTTAGTAGCAATCAGGAAGAACAAATTCTTAGCAGTAAGAGCAATCTTTTCACTGCCCAGAGTAGATATACATTTTATATTTTCATGCATTCTATCCTTAGGATCTCCTAAATCCAAGGGGTGGGGGTAGGGGGTGGGAAAGAAGCAAAAAGAAGAAAGGAGATGTTCACAAGTACAGGTATTTATACTGAAACTGCATCAGTAAAAGCAACATTTTCTGTGCAAAATTTTGGATATTCACAAAATGTGCTCAGAGGAGGATTGAGATTGCTCAACAGTCTTGAGATGTCCAGTGTTTACTTAAGTATGCCCATCTACAGTTTGGCATTTAGCTGTTTCCATATAAGCATTCAGTACTCAAATCAATGAGCCACAAACCTTGTGCTGTAGATTTATATAAATTAAAAAAATCAATGTCCCTAGAATGACACAGCAACAATGGTCACAAATTTCCTAAAGTTATCACGTTTTCAACTGGGGACACGATGCCCTTTTCAGTGCAACATTAAGATTATTATATTAATAAATGTGAAGCTTTACTTATTCATCTGAATAAAGAATCATATTTTGACTGGTAGAGACAACCATGAACATCTAAAATATGTACATGGATTTTTTTTTAAAACATGTAACATCACAAACAAGGAAATACTTGGAATCTATCACCTTCACATCAACTGTGAGAGATCTTTTATTTTCAAGTTATAGAACATATTTATGGGCTGGTTAGAGGATGTAATATTTGCATTTAGGCAGAAAACAAATGCATGCTGATGTACAGTATTTTTTCATCCCTCTGTGCATTAATTTTTAAAAGTTATAAGACATCTTACCAGATGCTGGGGCTGATATATCAAGACTGATGTTTATGGCTCTTACTTGCCAAAAATTAGGTTAGTATCTGTCACATAGAGTCACTAAGCTGCAGCCTCTTACACTAAATTTCTCCATCAAGCCATTCTTAATTACAAGTCTCATTGCTAATAATTAAAACACCATTTCTTCTATTTCTCTCCCAACTGTTGCTGAAATGAGGGAGACACTTGTGTTCATTTTGATTGCCTCTGTAACACTCTGAAACTAGCACCATACTGCTAAGTTCAAGTATCGAAAAAAATTATCAGTTCACATTGCTATGTTTAAAACTTTTTATGTCCAGATAACAACACAACCTTAAGCTAAAACAACCACCACCACAACCCTCAGCCACCACTATGCAAATTCATTCACTTAAGAGTTTTGAATCAGAAGGCAAACACCTCCAATGTCTAAAACACGTGTGACAGTTATCAGTCATGCTTCAGAAATGCTGATGGGATCATTTTCTTACGTCACTTCTGCCTCCTGCATCCTTTGGTCTCTGTCTTGCTTTAAATTTTTATAATGCTCTGAAAGTTTGCAACCTTGTTTCTATCCCTACCCATGTGGAAGCCAGCTGCTGCAGGGAAATCTATTTCCAATGGTAGCAGGCACTCTTGAAAATATCTTCTTGGTTACTATACTGCAGAAGAATTCAACTTCTTTAGTCTGGATGCCTTCTTCAGCATTTATGAAAGCAGCAACTGGAGGGTATTTTAAGTTTCTGCCAGCTTTGATGTGTGCCTCCAGCAGCCTCAGGAGGTTCAGGTACCACTCAAGCGGTAGCTCAAGCAATGTGGTAGGAAAAGGGAAGGACCACCCAATACAAAAGGGAAACTATAACAGTTGCTGGTTATGAGCATGTTTGGTTCAATCTAATATGCAAAGAGATCAGACTTCCACTCTACTGATGGTTTTCTGGGTTATTTTGCAAAAGGTAAGTTATTAAATCCACTTTGTATTAGGAGGGAGCAGACAGATCTTTAGGGAAACACAGAAAAAGTGTTGTCACTTCTTATGAAATTTAGTGAGCTTTTTAATGTCTTTGTTTCTAGGTTCATAAGAACTTCAATTTTGAGAGTTGAAATGCCTCCAGAGAAAAGATATAGTTTCAAGAAAGATTATACAAATGTTATAGGTTGAAACATCAGAAAGACAAATAAAAGAAATACAGGGGTTTTTTTTTTTCAAGTATCATTATTTTTAAGTCAACATGATGTTTTAGAGACGTAAAGAAATGATTTGCAATTCTGTTTCAGGCTTTGAATGTGTAATATTGGAAACAAAGAGAAAAGTGAGCAGTCACTTCCACCTTAAGGTCTGTTACTATTATATGAAAAACTCCTATGAGAGCTATCAAAGGCAAACCAATAGCATCACAGCTCACTGTCCCCAACATCCAATCAGTCCTTGCCAGGATCTCTTACATCCTCCAAGGTCCTTCACAACAGCTCACACCTGTCATGAGACTAATGTTTTCTAAGCACAAAAGAACTCATATATTAAGACAGATCAAGTATCTATCTTTTCTAGCATAATATCTTCAGTAGCAGTCAATCTCAGATGTTTACGGGAGAAGTATGAGAGTTATAAGAATGCATTACTGGAGCTAACCATTTGCCCAGACTGTCAGCCTCTGTTTGTGAAAGGGTTTGAAACTTCTTAACTAGAGACTCTACCACAGCTATCAAGTTTTATTACAAAGCAACAGACCTATAGTTCTTGACTTTGTCTAGTTTTTTTTTGTTGTTTGTTTACACTTTTCTACACTCCCATAGTTCCTGGCAATGATTTCCACATATTTAATTACTTGCAGGCTAAAAAACATACTTCCTCTTGTTTCTTTGAAAAGTATACTTGATAATTTATTGAGGTAACATTGGTTTTCCATTGTGGAAAAAAATATTCCTGTTCACTTTTCCTTATATCATGGTTTACCAACATACTGTCCCTCACACAATTCATTCCAGTAAGAAAAGTTCTACCCTAGTCTTTTCTCAGACAAACAATTTCCATACTCACAAATGTCCTTGCTGCCTTCATCTTAAGTATATCCAGTTCTAATTTAGTGTTTATGAGATGAAGTAAAAAGAAAATCCTACAGTACTTAAAATGAATTATCAGTTTTATCTTCTCTCCTTCATTCTGCTCATGAAGCCAAAGGGCAGCAGCTACTATTAAGCTGGAGTTATATTTATAAATGCCTACAACCTTAATGGATACAGAGGTTCTGTTTAATGAACAGAATGTTAAGATGTTTACACAGTGGACGCATACCTCAGTAACCTAAGTAACAAACCACCAGTGAGATACTCAGAAAAAATATGTCCCACTTAGTTTAATCCACAGTTGTTGTAACTGGTTATTCAGTCACTCTTCCTGTCCATATTATCCTTCTTTTCACTAATCACTATCTGGCACAAAGGACGACTGGTCTAAGTACTTGGTTAAAACCCTCAAGCTTCAATAAATAGCAATAATAACTTCACGGCAGCTTAAATATCAGAGCCTCCAAGCAATGTGCTCTTTTAAGGGTGGTATCTTGGAGAGGTCTGCTGCTCGTAGACTATAAGAAGGATAGAGAGAAGACTCAATTGCTTACTTGCTGACATGGTCTCTTGTCTGTTCCATTTGCTGTATCAATCTCATTTTGCTATGATGAAGGTTACATATTATCACATAATTGCCAGAAATAACACTGGCATAAAACTCAGCATTCAGTAGCACAGGCAAGCTTCATGCTTGCATTTCCTGGCACTTTTTAATGGTAGCATTGTCTTCACATTTGCAGAAGCTCCTGAAGAATTGCAGCCTTCACTCTTCTCATTTCAGAACACTGGACAATTAAAACAAAAAATTAAGGAGATTGCAGGAAAAAAAAAAAAAAAAAGAAAAACAAACCCAAAATAAAACATCAAAAATAAACCAGAAATGAAAAGCCATGTATAAGATACGAAGGAATGGAAACAGAAGCTGAAATCCCCACCTCCTCCCCAAGAAGTTACAAATATTTCATTTTACCCTGCTTCTCTCCTTTTCTGTTCTCCCAAAGATGCCATACAGCTGGCATTTGGCAGCATGAAAATGCCCATGACTAAATGAACTTTGCAGAAGGAAGATAATCAACACTAAACACTACAAGATGGAAATATCACATGTCGCATTGTAGGCACGAAGAGTATTTTTCTGCTGTGTACCTCACCATATACAGAGATCCAAGTAGCTGTAAGCCATAATTAATTCACATCTTTTTAGGCATGAAATTGTTTTGATTTTAAATACTTTCAGCTTACGGCATTCTAAATATCTATGGAAACCTCCTGGGGATTTCTGTTAGCCCCAGACATCAACAGAAACAATATTTTTAGATATTTGTAACACAATACATTGGCAAATAAATAACATAGCCTTCTTAAATAAAAAATCTATTTGAAATTCCTTCCAGTTCATGTGATTTCCAAGGTTTAAGAAACAGCAGTGCTTGCCCAGTGTACAATCTGCACTTCCATTGCGGGTATTCTGAAAAATAATTTATATTTCCTCTTCATTATTATAAAATATTAATAAATAATATTAAGAATAAAACTAAATAAGATTAAGTTCTGGTAATTATTGCACACCAGTCTCCAAATACTATGTTCAGTTTGGCTTATACTGAAAATAGAGACCCACAAAAAGGTCTGTTTTCATGATAACTAATTAGTAGCTCTGGTTATTGTGTAAAACCATAGGAAAGTTTAATCTATAGCAATATACCAATTTCAGTTTCATCAACAACATGAGGGGGATGGAGCACTGGAACAAGCTGCCCAGAGGTGCTGTGGAGTCTGGAGGTCCTCAAAACCCACCTGGACATGTTCTTGTGTGACCTGATCCAGGTGGACCTGCTTCTGCATAGGGTTGGACTAGATGATTTCTAAAGGTCCCTTCCAACCCCTACCATTCTATGATGCTATGATTCTATGAGGATAATAAGTCCAAGATTCAACTTTCTACAGTGAGGTCATTTTCTTGTTTATGCTTAGAGGTCATGTTTATGCTTATGTTGTATAGAATAATAGAGTCCATTAAAGTTATTTCATAATATTTTGCAGTCATCAATCAGTATTTATCTGAGGACTATGTTTAAGCTTAATAAAACTCACATTCTGGGCTGCATCAAAAGAAGCGTGGCCAGCAGGTCAAGGGAGGTAATTTTCTCCCTTTATTGCACTCTCGTGAGACTCTATCTGCAGTACTGTGCTCAGCTCTGGGGCCTCTAACGTAAGAAAGATGTGGACCTTTTGGAGCGAGTCCAGAGCAGGCCATGAAGATCAGTCATGCTGGGGCACCTCTCCTATGAAGACAGGCTGAGAGAGTTGGGATTGTTCAGTCTGGAAAAGAGAAGGCTGCAGGGAATTCATAGAGCAGCCTTCCTGTTCCTAAAGAGGACATGAAAGTCTGAAAGGGACTTTTTACTGGGGTATGGAGTGATAGGACATATGGTCATGGCTTTAAACTGAAAGAGGGGAGATTTAGATAAAATATTGGGAAGAAGTTGTGGAGTCTCCTTCCTTGGAGGTCTTCAAGACCCGCCTAGACGTGTTCCTATGCGACCTGCTTCTGCAGGAGGGTTGGACTAGATGATCTCTAAAGGTCCTTTCCAATCCCTACCATTCTATGATTTTTAGTTCTTCACTGTGAGGGTGGTGACACTATGGAACAGACTGTCCAGAGAGGCTGTGGATGCCCCATCACTGGAAGTGCTCAAGGACAGGTCAGATGCGCCTTTGAGCAACCTGGTCTAGTGGAAGGTATCCCTGTCCATGGTAGGGAGGTTGAACTAAATGCCCTTTAAGGTCCCTTTGAACCCAAACCACACTAAGATTCTATGATGATAATTCACTTTGAATTTACTAAGTATCCCAGTCTTTCACCATGTATTGTTTCAGTTCAAAAAGTATATGTTTTCTTTATGAAGTTCATAGGTAACCATGACTTGCTTAAATATTTGGTGAATAACGTAACCTAACTTTTCATTTTTTCAATAAAATAATCACCTTAAATAATCTTATCCAGTACATTACACACAGACTATAAATTCTTTCAGGAATGGTAATGTCATACTGTCACTTTGAAATGTAATTTCTAAACAGCATCTATCTACTAATTTTATTGCTGTCCATATGTAACAAAATAGATACAAACAGTAGTATAGTAAAATATATGTAATTATATACAACAATATTTAATAAATAGTATGCATTTAACAATAACACAAATTGTTTAAAAAATGTATGTAAAATCATTAAATTTGGAAAAGACCTTTAAGATCATCAAGTCCAACCAGTCACCTCACACTGCCAAGCCCATCCCTAATCCATGTCCCTCAGTACTTCATCTATGCATCTTTTGAATATCTCTAGGGATGGTGACTCTACTATGTCCCTGGGCAGCCCATTCCAATGCTTAACAACCCTTACAGTAAAAAAGTTTTTCCTAATGTCCAATCTAAACCTCCCCTGGCACAACTTAAATCCATTTCCTCATGTTCTATTTTTCTTTACTGGAGAAAAGAGATTGACCCCCACCTCACTACAACTCCCAGGTAGCTGTAGAGGGTGATCTCTCAGCTTCCTGTTCTCTAAGCTAAACATCCCCAGGTCCATCAGCCTCTCTTTGTAAGACTTGTTGACTAGACCCTTCATCAGCTTTGTTGCCCATCTGTGGACATGCTTCAGAACCTCCATGTCTTTCTTATAGTGAGGGACGAGAATTGAACACAGTATTTGAGTAGTGGTCTCACCAGCGCTGAGTACAAGGGGCCAATCACCAACTTGGTCCTGCTAGTCACACTATATCTGATACAGGCCAGGATGTCATTGGCCTTCTTGGCCACTTGGGCACACTGACAGTTCATGTTCAGCTGGCTGTCGATTAACACCCTCAGGTCCTTTTCTGCAAGAAAACCCTCCAGCCACCTTGCCCGAAGCCTCTAGCACTGCTGGTAGCTCTTGTGATCCAAGTGCAGGACTCAGAACTTGGCCTTGTTGAATCTCATGTAATTAGCCACAGCCCATCTACTCAGCCTGTCCAAGTTCCTCTGAAGGGACTTCCTGCCCTCAAGCAGGTTAACACATCTGCCCAGCTCAGTGTCATCTGAGAATTTACTGAGGGTACACTCGATCCCCTCATCCAGATCATTGATAAAGGTGTTAAACAAAAGAGACTGCAGCACCAAGCCCTGGGGAACACCACTGGTGACCAACTTGTTTCCCAGTCCGCAAGAAAAATATTGTATGAAGTTATAAATCACAAGAGGAGGTAGAAAAAGCAATGAGACATTTCACTATGTTTTCTGATACATGGTGAAAACACATTTCTGTGTTTGTGACATGGGAAAAAAAGAAGGCAAACAAGTTCTGTCTCTATTTACCTCTTTTCTAGTACGAAAAAACATTTGCTAATACATTTGCTATCTTACTGTATCCTATTTTGTTCAATTTCCCATCCATAAATAGAACATTTATCCAAAACACATGAAATACGGATAAATTGGCACCCACTATGTATTCAACAAAAGGTAAAAAAAGAAAATAGAATAATTGAGGGCAAAGCAACTTGCAGGTAGAGAAGATATTAGGATATATTTTGACAAAGTGTAGATAGAACAACAGTTATACTTTGTAAATACTCAAACTATGTTACCAAAACCATCCTCTTTTTTCTTTTTCCGTGGGCTTATTTCTAACTGCTACAGAGTTGGAAAAGCTGAAAAGTACCAGTTCCTTCATAGGGGAATCATAACCTGCCTATCATGACTTAAATGCTTTGATTTCCCAGTAAACAAATTTTGGTTATTGCTCTGAGGAAAAAATGAGTCAGGGTCACAATTCATTTTAAAATTGATCTTTAAATTCAAAAGCCTTAAAGCGTTTTCTGTGTTTTGCAGTTTTCTGCTTTCTTTGGGATTATATTAGACCTATTTGCTTTAAATTTTACTATGCACAACTTTGAAGTCACAAAGTATTGAGCTCCTCCTGCTTCCAATTAATTTTTTAAGTCCTTTGGCACTGGAATGCCCAGCAGATCCATTAGGAAGAATCAACTAACATTAGTCAATCAAGTATCTCCAGATACAATTCACAGAAATTAAACATGGAAAAGAAAAGCTATAACATAGGCTATTTGGCATCTCTATATAATAATGATACTTGGAGAAGACAAGTTTTATTAGGGAATTAAATAGAATCTGAAATTTCAGATCAGAACGAAAGGAGGACCAAGACATAGCAGATATCATTCAGGAAATACTGCTAGTGAAAAGAGATATATTTGCTTTCCCTGAACAAATATTGATTTGGTACGTTTTATGTTTGGGATGCCTCCAGTGTTGCTGAAGGTGTTACGTTTCAGGTGGCCTGCAGCAATGAAACCCTGACTAATTGCAGTTATTAAAGACATGAGCTTGTTTTTCCTTTTATGCAGTATTCAAGTTTCCCTGAGGACACATTCAAGTCAAAAGATGTAGTGGTGACTCCACACTTCTCTCTTCCACTTCTATGCTCAAGTGAAGAATCTCATTTGTCAGCTGGGATTCCAGATACTAATCAGAGTACCAATTTTAAAAGCTGTGCCAAAATGCCACATTGCTCCTACACCTGCAGCTTTAAATATCGGACTAATTTTTCTGAAGAGACACAGATTTGCAGTTCATATGCAGAAGAATGGAGGAATTTTGTCTGACTTGGTTGGATTGTTTGCTCCACTACATTTGAGTTCAGAACAAACGTCTATGTGGCAGAAAAGAAAAAAGAAAAAGCAACCGTGACGTGTGCTTTTTGTTAAATTTTCTGAACGTAAAGCCAAATCAGAGAATTCCTCTAAGGATCTATGAGCATCTTTCAGAGACAGCAAAAATCAGCCTTTGTCTGAAATAGTGAGAAAAATACTACTCAAACACCAACTAAGCAAATATCTGCTGTTGCATTTTGAATGCATTTGACTTTAACTGCAATTTATGTTTTCAAACTATTTTTGTTTACAACAGTGTAAAACGAATTGCTGATAAATATATGTTCAAATTCTGCACACATTCTTTTCCCTCTTTAATTACAGATACAGCTATTGAGAAATATATCTCTATTCTGTAAAAAGAGGTCAAAAAGCCTTTTCTATAGTGTTTTGGTGTTGTAAAATACTTATATTCCAGTATTCATAAGGTACATCTGCCCGTCTGTGTTACAATGGTAGAAAAATCCAAATTTGTCCAGTCCTGCTTTTGTTGGGAGGCAGCCTGTCAGTCAGAGAGCTTCTGCTCTGGGCAGCAGAACTAGTTCATAGATGAAGTGTAGACACAGCTACTGCAAGACAACTCATCTGTTATAGCCATCACTGGCAACCCTGAATTCATTCATTCAATGATTTTATTTTTATTTACCTTATTAACATGCAGAGTCCACACTAGCAAAACACACTGGACTGCATTCATATGTAGCTCACATATCAGGCATTCTTTGACAATCACATTCCAATGCCAGGGCCAATCCTACTGGATTGTAACCAAGGCCAGAGGGTACACACAATGATATTGCATAGGTAGAAAGGAAAGCATCATCTGACCTCCAGAAATCTTTATCAATGGTGCTGATTCACAAGGCAAAAGAACTTTGCAAGGCTATAATCCTTGCTTCAGTCTGTTCCGTCTGATGTTAGAATATATGACTTATTATTCATGAATTGAGAAAATTTTATATGTAAGTCCTTCCAAGATAAGCTTATCCCCAATCCCACCCTTCCACACCATTGTCTGAGTATTCCACTTTGGACTGAGGCCACACTCCAAGCGTGGTTTTGTAACAAAAGTATAATCTCTTCTTATGATGGCTTTTGTCATTATAGTTAACTGTCTTCAACTCTCATTCAGCACCTAAGAATGATTTTCCCTTTCAACAATTAACATTACTAAATAAATACATTAACGTTTGATTGAAACTGGCATTCAGACAAGTTGTACAAAACCAGTGCCAGTTAAACAAAAAAAAAAAGGCAAAATATTGTTATTGCTGTTAGAGAGGTGAATATGTGGAGCAAAATTAAAGTTGGCTTATTTCTTCCTACCTGGATGTCCTGTGCTGCAGGCACAGCAGAGGTGGCATTATAAGCATGGCTGAATAAAACAATTTATAATAAGATTTTTGCCTACAGTGTTGTAAGGTTGCATTCTGGCAACACAGTAGGAAGAAATGTGATCTTTCATTGGTTTCACTCCAGTGACCTGGGGCCAGATGACAGTGGATGATCAGTAAGGGCTATAATTTATCATGGCACTGTAATGTATAGCAGTTTCATAACATGAGCCAACACAGCAGCATACCACCACCCAAGGAAGCAGAACAAGTTGGTCTCCGAGGCCCAGGTGCTCAAACAAGTGTGTATGCATTTGCACACATACAACAGTATGTATCAAATCTATGCTGAATGTGCCTTGTTCAGAGTTTGAATGAAAAAATTGGGAATTTTCATACATGTAAATATTTCATTAAGGCACCTAAATCACGTGGATAATGCAATACACTTTACTTCCTTTTCCCGGTTCACTAATTTTAATAAGGTCATCATCTATGTGTTTAACTAATAATTCTGCTCTTTCCCTCAGCACAGAAAATTCTGCCCTACGCAGAGGCGGTTGCTCTGATTTATCTAACAGGAAGAAACTACTTTTAGGTGAGATAGGCACTGCCTTAATATGTACAGTGCAAATGACTAGAAATATTATTCTTGTACCCAAGAAGTGAGCTTTTGCTACAGACCCATTCCTGAGTACCAGAAGCCTCTCAAAGTTACAATACCGAGGTCATGACCCCAAAGCATGTGCCCTCTGTCATACATGCTAGTCCCAACAGTTACCAACCAAAATCCACACAAATGCATGGATGCTGACATGAGCAGACCTTTCATCAAACAGGCATCACGTTGAATTGAAGTGATTTTACATTGCAAGCTGAATCTGGACATCTGTACAAGTTCTCCTTTGTGCAACAGGATGAGAAGGATGTTCTAATTTAGCACTGGACCCTACAATACCACACCAGCACATCTCTCCCTTTTATATTGTATTATGAACAGTGAAACAAAGTCAGAAATGCTGAGATGATACTCTTCTGAAGTTTCCAGTTAATCAAAATCCCTAGGCCATACCTGCATGAATATTTAATGGAAACATAATACAGGTGATCTGATCTGAGATTTAGGCAGAGGTAGGCCCTGCTATTCCTCTGAAAGGATGAGCAAATTTTACCTATTTTTTCTGTTTCTTCAGCCTCTCAATCCCAGTCTGCCAGGTGCCTTAAATTACTGTCCTGCCTGACAGCCATAAAAACCACGAGATCTATGCAAGCAAGTGGCATATCCTCGCTTACTTCCATGAAATTTAGATCAATCTCATAACCTTCAGGTTAAAACTCATTGTCATTTTCACTACTAATTGAACAATTCAGAGTCCATCCATCTGAGCTCATATTGAAAAAAAAAGGTTTTTCTTGTCTAAGTAGAGTTAGTCTTATCAGATATGGCCCCCATAAAGCTTCTCTATATCCCTGAAATCAATCGTCATACATTTGCTCCCAGCTTTCCCCACATCTGTCTTTGGCAATTTAAGTCCCATTCCCTGTATGAAACAGGCAATAAATCACATCCACTGTATTGAGTGAAAAATAAATCATAAACTTTGAAAAACAACCAGAAGTTTGCAAAAGACTTTTCAGAGGTATTGTGTCTGGTTTGTAAAGTAAGGGAAAATCAAATGTTGGGAATGGATTAGTGTCTGTCTAAGTCCTCCAAGGGCTCCTTAAAATAGGTTCTTGAGCTTAAATGCACATGTAGGTGTTTCCAGAGGAAGAAAAGTCTGTTCTTAACTATCTTTGACTTTTAAATATAACCTCAAATTTTAGTTTCCAGACTTTACTTTTTCTTCGGTACAAATTAAAGTTAAAAGAATGGATTACTTACTCTTTTATATACACACACCATGGAAACACATTTTGAAAGATTTAAGCAACCTGTAAGTTCTTTGACTTTTAGAGCTCTAAGTAAATTCCAATATGTATAATTAATAATCAAAATAGAATATACTTGTAGAGCAGTAGTGTCTTTTCAACAGAAGTAAAACCAGCCAATGCTCCTCCTGTATCAAAACTCTGTGACTCCGTGTTCTTTCTCCTTTGAAACACGAGACCTTAAGAAATCCATATCTAAACAGCCACAGATAATAATTTCCATTGGCCTGATATTTCTTTAGCAACATTCCTAAATAAAAAGTACAATCACATTATTGACATTTCATACCATTGCTGTGTTGCCAAGGTAAATTTTTAAAAGTTTGAGATGAGACATGATATCTTTAAGCTTTACGAAGTGCACAAACTGTTGTGATAGATTTCTTTTCTCATATAACCTCCTACATCTTTTAAGATATTTAAACATAAAAACAATTAATTCTGAAATTAATCTTCTTTCACTAAAATATAAAAACACATAGTATTTATTATAAGATCCCGTATTTTACCAAAACTGGTATTTAAGTTATGAATTAAACAGCAGAACACATTGCCAAAGCAAACTTCTGCTTTCTAAGCTCATCTTTGTCTTTCGTAAAAAAAAATCCAAACATTAAGAAAAAAAAAATTATCTTCATCTAAAAACACATATGAAAAAAATAAAGAGGAGTAATTTAATAAAATTCAATGAAGACTAATCCAGGTTGATATTGAGAAATACATTACATCTACAGTATAGGTTATTTTGTTTATATAACATGTATTCGTTGTGGATCTAGTTTTCACTTCATGAGTTCAGAAGAAAGGAAAGTATACTGGAAGGAAAATATAATCTCTGATTTTGCAACATATAGTTTAGAGTTCAAGCACAGTGTTTCATGAGGAATTTGCAACATTCTGGCTTTGCCACCCTTTTAGAATACATCTGTAAGGCTAAAGATAGAAATGTCAATTTTTAAAAGATAATTTAAAAATTAAAAAGCCAGTAGAGTACCTATGTTTAAAAAGTCTATTTGCATTTTATCTGTCACTGAATTTGCCCTAATTGTCCACTATTGTGATAATGTCTGAGTTGAATACTGTATGTCTATATGTACATTACCACCCAGCAATTAGCTCAGCAATAATTACATACTATTTCTGACCTCTTTGTGCAGCTGGCAGAGGGTGGGGTTTTTTTAATACATCTTCTGCAACTTTAAGTAATTTAAATAAGTAGGAAAATAGAGTTTAAGACCAATAGGAAACAATTATTAGCTTTGCCAATAATGTCTTATATACTTACATACTTGGAGAATTCCCAAATGCATTGTGATTACATGGAGAAAGTTTGAATTATAATAGCATTCCTTGACAATCTGTTTCTTTCACTGCTTAGTGCATGACTGTATAATTTCATAAGTGATCCTGTGATATCCATGAGTGACATTGTTGTGTGGTTTTCTAAGAGCAACTATTTATTATATGCATTGCTATAAGTAGGCAGAGTACTTAAATGCTTTTAATCTTGCACTGGCTTTCTTCACTAAAATAGCATCAAATGTCAAAGACCCAATGCTATCTACCTCAGGCAGTTAGCACAGAACTAAGGAAATACAAGTAACACTTTTCTCAGTACTCCATTGGTTCATTTACTTACTGATCAGAGATGTTCCACAATTAGAGATATTTATAAATTAAGAGATCTTATTTCCCTTATAGGTATATGTGTAAGTTTTGTCAAAGTTAAATATCAAAAAGAATGAGATAAAATACTGATTCTTGCAAAATTCTAAAAAACTCTGTATTTACATCTCTCTATATGCAAGCCATGTGTAGTTCATTAATATTATATGTCATCAGAGTTACAGGTCAACTTAGAAATCTGATTGCAAATCAAGAGAAAACTACTTTCAAATGACATCTGGCTTGACCTTCAAACTCTAATAATCTAAAGTAAATCATATCATTAAATTATAAACCAAAATTAAGTTTATGATTATTAGAGTTCAGAAAATGAAATGCAATGGATAACTGGGATTTATCTGGTCCATAGACTATTCATGAGCAGATCACAGTTCCACGGTGTTTCTAGAATGTTTGTAACATCATCATAAATCTCCTCATCAATGGGTCCTCACAGAATCTGAAGTACAGATGTGGAGAGAGATCCTACTGCCATAGTACATACTGAGCAGAGGAGCAAAGAAGGTCTGCTAACTCAAGTTTGTATGTGGAACTCAAATTCAGATGTCAATCTTTGGCTGAGGACAAAAAAGAAAAGTGTTCCCTTGGACCAGTAGCCAGACCCATTGCTCGGCATGGTTTCAGACATGTGAAGCAACTACTTGAACTGTGAGACCTACATACTATAGATGAGGTTTTCATCTCTGTTCCAGTGCTGCTTGTGATGCATAAAACCCTCTATAAAACTTCTGTTTTTTGTGAAGAAGAGGATTTCCCTGATCAAGTATGAGGCAATAAGTAAGCATTCTAGGTAAGTCCCTAGGCTTCTCCTTTCCAAAGTAAGTATAAGTCAAATTAGCAGAAATCTTGATCAATTACTTGCCAACCAGAATTTACAGTTATATTGTGGCATCCTGATAACTTGTCAGTATTAGCAATAACCCTTTACAAGAGATTATTACTGTAAATCAAAGTATAGACAGCACTGTAAAATAACATGACTGAGTTTTTAAAATGATGATTCCACTTTCCAAGGAAAATGAAAAAAAACTCAACAAACCCACACATCACATTGTGCAGTAGACTGTATACCTGCCTGAGATAATAATGAACAAGCTCTTATGCTGCAAAGTCTGGATAACCTATATGTGAATAAAATAACACTACCGTGTGGCTTCTTCAGAAAACAAAGAGTTATGTAGAATGAATAAAACACAAACTGTCAGCAGATGTTTCCTGTAGGCTTGCATTAAGATAATGGTAGAAATACTTTAATAAGCACAAAAACCTTGTCAGATTTTGGCTCTTAACTCCTATCACTGTCATAGCAGATGTCGTTTTACTGCATATGTTAATCTATCTACATACTTCTATAGCTTTTATCACCGAAGTACCTGCACAATTTCTAATCCCTTAAGGCTTCATTCTCACAACACATGCAAGATGAACGAGCAGTTTACAAACAAGCAGTTGAGATGTAAACTGAGCTTAAAGCATGGGCAGTTTGTAGTTGAACCTATGATTAAGAGAAGGATTTTCAGAAATCAATCTCCCTCATTAGCTGGAACGCATTTTACTCAAAGCTGTACATGGTTTTCATTTAAGGACACAGATTAACAAGTACACGATAAACGCAAATCAGACTGTCAGGTCTATAATGAACAATTTAACAGTTAGTTTATATTCACTGTTGGAGGTGACCTGTTTTAGGATGCATGCTTCAGTTCACCCCAGAGCCTGAGATATAATGATGTTGTCACCTTATCCTACAGAGCAGAGTGCCCTAATTTCAGGAATACTTAGAGAAGCTTGCAGTGTTCAAACAATACAAAACCTTTTAAAATGGCTAATCCACATCTTTATACTACAGCACATATTATCAACATTTTTTAAATATGCAAATTGCTGCAGCAATCCTACAGGCTTATAAGGGTTCATATACTAATAGTTCCAATTAACAGATTTGAAGGCAAGAAGGGACTTTTAGAATCATCCCTTGTAGCAGTTGTGCTTATCTGTGAGTAGACGTTCTTGTTTTAAATACCAGTCACAGGAAAATAATATACAAACACTGATTTTTAATAGTAGTTTTTTTCTATTTTAGGGTGTACCAGAAGGACAAAGCACATAAAGCCTAATTTTCTGCCTCTGTATCTTCTCACATGAACATTCAAAAGGCAGCTGCTGCAGTTAGCTGCACAGCATCATGGCCTCTCTCTAGAAAGCCTTGACGTGCAAGAAGGAAAAGTGGGAGGCAGCAAGGAGGTCATGCTGTAGCCAGGTTGCTGTGGGAAGGGGATAGCTCTTACTCCCAGGAGTGGGAGAGCGGCACTTGTCCTGCTCTGTTCATATGGTCACCTTTAACTTTAATATCTCACAAAGGCTCTGCTTTTTATAAACTTCAGCAAATCCTCCTTTACACAAATAGTGGGATAAGATTTAGCTGTGGAAGACTGCAATGGTGTGTGGCAGCATACTGTTCCTTTCACACTGGACCAAACCTACCATCCCTACCATTACAAATTCAAGTGTTCTCATGGGAAACAAAGTAATCTGTTTCTCAATCTCCATTTTAAAAATAGTGCTACCTTACTTCCTGCTACATTACTCAGGAATTATTATAGCAAAGAGCATGGAACAATATCTAAGTAAGGAAATACTCCAATGTAAATTAAAATGACACAGGCATTCTTGACTCATGCCTAGTATTATATAAATGTTTTATCACACTCATCAGTTTCAGAATTGTCCTACTTTTACAGTTGTCATCAAGACTTGAGTTTCTCTTGCTCTAGATCTGTCTCTCTCAAAAAGCACTGTAAATTTTTTTAGATTGAAAAGCATTCAACTGGGCTGGAAAAGCTGTGGTCTTGGAATAAAGCATCTTGAAAGGGAAAATTACAATATGAAAGTTTAATAGCTTAGGATATGACAGGACACAGAGTCAAAGCAGAGATGCAGACAGGAGAGTGCATATACTGTGACTAATAGAGCCACGTGTAGACACACTGGTGAGTACCAACTGTAGGTACTGTTTCTATGTTTTATTGTGGAGCTCTACTTTGATACTAGTTGATCATGTATACAGTATCATTTTATTATCTAATAAATTATTTACAATCAGAAATTATGAGGACAGCTAAGTAATCCCACGGCTGAGATAGATGTGTCATGGATTACTGTGTGCACCTGTGTATTTCCCTATATCTCCCGTCACAAATAAATCAATGTTTTCCATCACCTTCTTGAAAACAGCAGGGAGAAGAACATGATTGTTGATGAGCCTCTCAAAAAACACAGAAAGAAATTACAACAGAGTGCATGGACATCTTCACCTTTCTGGACATCTTTAAAAAATAGTCATAAAGTGTAGTTTGAAATACACAGATACAATGGATCAGATAAATAGTTGTTATGTGTCAACTGTTCTATCCAGACAACAGGTTTTTTAATTCATATTGAAAGTAGAGAAATTTCAAAAGATATTTATATATTTTAATAGATAGATATTACTTCACACATTTATTATACATAAAATCATTTTGTTTTGTTGGGTAGAATCATAGAACCATAGAATGGTAGGTGTCGGAAGGGATCTCTAAAGATCATCTAGTCCAAATCCCCTGACAAAGCAGGACCACCTAGATCAAGTCACTCAGGAAAGCATTCAGGTGAGTTTTAAAAACATCTATGGAAGGAGACTCCACAAATTATCTAGGCAGTCTGTGCCAGGGCTCCATGACCCTCACAGGAAAGAAGTTTTTCCTTAAGTGGAACTTTCTGTGTTCCAGCTTTTGTCTATTATCCCTTGTCCTATAACTGGACACTAAAGAAAAAAATAGTTGTCCCATACTCTTGACATGCACCTTTTATATGCTTGTAAGTATTAATGAGGTCACCCCTCAGTCTCCTCTTCTCCAGGCAGAACAGTCACAGACCCTGTAACTTTTCTTCATAAGAAAAATGCTCCAGTCCCTTGATCATCTTGGTGGCCCTCCACTGGACTCTCTCCCAAAGACCTCTGTCCCTCTTGAGCTGGGGAGCCCAAAACTGGACACAGGACTCCAAATGAGGCTTCACCAGGGCAGAGTAGAGGGGGAGAAGAACCAGCCTTGACCTGCAGGCCACACTCTTCTTGATGCATCCCAGGATGCCATTGGCCTTCTTGGCCACAAGGGCACATTGCTTGCTCATGTTCAGTTTATTGTCAATCAGGACTTCCAGGTCTCTCTCTGCAGAGTGGCTCTCCAGCAGGTCGACCCTCACCCTGTACTGGTGCATGGGGTTGTTCCTTCCCAGGTGCAGGGCTCTGCACTTGCAAGACATTCCTCTCTGCCCAACTCTCAAGCCAGTCAAGATCCCGTTGAATGGTAGCACAGCCTTCTGTGGAATCAACCAGTCCTCCCAGTTTAGTGTAATCAGTGAACTTGATGAGGGTACACTCTGTCCTCTCATCCAGGTCGTTGATTAAGATATTGAATAAGACTGGCCCCAGATCCAACCCGTGTGGAACTCCAATGTCCATGGGTCTCCAACTCAACTCTGGGCTGTTGATCACCATCCTCTGGGTTCTGTCATTCAGCCAGTTCTCCACCTCATCATTCACTCACCCAATCCATTCTACCTGAGCTTTTCTATGAGGATGTTATGGGAGACAGTGTCAAAAGCCTTGCTGAGGTCAAGGCAGATGACATCCACCGTTCTCCCATTATCTAGCCAGCTAGTTTTACTCTCATAGAAGGCTATCAAGTTGGACAAACAGGATTTCCCCTTTGTGAAACCATTTTGAGTCCCTCTAATAACCATCCTTTACTTGATGTGCTTTGAGATGACATTCAAGATGAGTTGCTCCATCACCTTTCCAGGGATGGAGGTGAAGCTGACTGGTCTAGTTTCTCCCAGGCCCTCCTTGTTGCATTTTCTGAAGACATTAGCCTTCCTTCAGTCCTCTGGCATCTTGTCAGTCATTTAAAAATCACGGTAATAAGAGATGTTTTTAAGTACTAAACATTTTCTCACCTACCAAAGGTTAAATTTACTTTTTCTATATACATAATAATAAAATACCCCACACGATGATTATGTTTCCTCATCTAGACATTTTATATTTATTTCCTTTCCTTTTTTTTCCTTTTCAGGAGGAAGGAGAGAAGTTGAATTCTTTTAAAGTTCAAATATTTTAAAATGCAAGTATTCTAACAACCGAAACACATAAAACACATACATAAAGTGATATGCACTAGTATTTGACTTCATTATATGTCTGACAATGAATTAATATTTAATTATTCCTTAAAAACCCACAAGAATGCTGGGCCTTATCATCCTGATTTAATGCTAATCTTCTGTGTTAAAAGGCAAGACAAGAAAGCATTTTTTACAAGCTTTGATAGTTCAGGGGAATACTGCACTGCAAGGAAGCTAACAGTTGTCCTGCTTCATCCCTTTCCTTCCAGCTGAGCAGTACTGAGGGCAATGAGCCGTACCAGGCTTGGATGTGTTCCCACATGACCCTACTTAGGCTGCACTTGTGGGCAGCAGCAGCAAACAACCAAATGTGACAGCATGGGAACCACAGGAGAAGGTGCCAAGGGAGAGTTCTGGCTGCTGATCTAAGCACTTGCTCATGACAAGAATCCCAGGCAAAAATGCAAGCAGGGAATTAATGCAAGCTGAAGTGAAATGAAGGTTTTCACCAGGTTAGATTTGGCAATCCTGTAATCCCTCTGGAGTTAGCACTAGTTGATACCAAGCCATCTGTCCCAGGAGATACCTACTCACAACCAAATCTGAAAAGAACAATAGCAATAAATGTAGCTAACTAATGGATATAACCAAGTCTTAATGGCACAGCATTTATTGGGCATCAATACTTTTTATTAAGTTGAAAAGTTGTAATAAAGGAAAACTAAAATTATCCCACAAGTGTCCACATATCTTGCTTCTGAGGTTAGAAAAAAACTTGCTGGGGCATAGCAAGTTATTTTAAATTTAGATTTTTTTTTTTTTCCTATGCAGGGGATTACTTTAATGTGCGCATTTTCCTATCAAGAAGAATCCGAAATCCTTTGTTTGCAATACATTTTAAATACCAACAGGAACCATTTTGACTACTATGTACACTTACAACAGTAATCATAGTTTAGCAACCCAGACTTGTGCTATATTGTGCAAAGCTGCAGTGAAACCAGAAAAAGTAAAGCTCCAATCTAAAACACTGGCAGTTGTCAACATTTCCATGAGAGGGCTAAATTAGGATGCTGGTCCCCAAATTTCCTTTTGTAATCAACAGTGAGAGGATGATCCTGCTGAGGCACTAGTCGAATCTCCAGCAGGCTGAATAGCTCTGTGCAAGTCTCCATGATAACGAGGCAGCCACTTCCAAGCCGGTTTTAGCAGGATAGCACGGTTTTTGCCTTCTCTACACTTGTGCCACTCCCGTCTCTCCATAAACTCCTGCTACCCTTTCAGCCCCATTTTCTGACAAAATCCTTGCTTGACACTGTCATTCCAATGCCAGACCCATAGCAGTCTGACTTGTCCATCCCTAAAAGCTTTAAGTTGGTATTTTCCACATTTCTCCTTCCTCTACTTTCCTACCTCCTCTTTTCTTACCTATAAGAGTTTAAAATAACTGCATTTGCATTGCAATTATTTACCCTGGACTAATTTAACCCTGGGAGAAAGCTGCATGCCTTTGGCAGGCATCCCCACTGCTATAGGTTTTTGGAGGGGTGGCAGGAAGCATGATTTCTCTAGGTACCTGGATATGATATAACACTGCTAAGACCTACAAATAAAGTATAGGCCTTGTTCAGACAGATGAAAGAACAATGCAAGCATATGGCTCCTAATGATAATTACTTATCCTATAGGTTAAGGAGGACACTGACATCATAATGCTAAGTGAGATTGGAAAGATACTTCAAGCAAGTTTAACAAGGGCAATATCTTTCTGATTTCAAACACTACAATGTAACTCCAGAGCACCTTTCCTACTCTCATAAAGATCAAATGACATCATTTAATCACACATAGCAAAATAATTAATACAAACATTAATGATGACTCTCACAACAATAGGCTAAGCATAAATTCAACTTTATGAGCAGCAGCAGCAGCAACAAATCAGTTCACATAGCTGAACCTTTCTCTTACAAAAATATTACTTGTCTACACTGATTTTACACAGACACTCACTAGTTTTGCATCCAGGTAGGTTGGTTTATCAACTACTCTCTCTTTTCTTTTAAATGATGCATAGTTTTAGTTAGTAGAAAAAAAAATATATTTAGTTATACATGAATTATCTCAACTTTGAGACACATTTCTTACTGCAATTAAACTGCAACTATGGGATTTTTACATTCAAAGTAATAGATTCCAAAGAAAGAGTTTTAGCTCTGTCCCATGACTAGTTATTTAAGAACTTTTCCATTTTCTTGTATATTTTTTTAACAAATTGTCTTTAATTCCCCACCATTGTGATTATTGGAAGATAACCACACTCTTTAGAATGGCTTTAAAGATATGAAGAGGTAAGACTTTGTTCCAGAGAAATAACATTTGGATTTTGTGAAAAAGAAGAGTAGTTCACATGGAAACGCATATAGGTCTTGTAGTGAGGTTGTTCCCATTTATTAAATGGTCACTGTCAGACAGAAAATTACATTAATTTCAAGAATAATTGCAATTAGCATCATCAATCAAAATGGTACAATAATAGGCATATTAACACAATACCTTTGTGATGTATGAAGAAGTGAAGTTTTTGCTGCCTAAGGTAATGCTCTAGTCTGAAAAGAATAATTGCCAGTTACTTCAAAGTGCTATAGTGAATTAAGTTTGTTTATAGCATAATTTGAGAGTTAAAATGAAGATATGCAGATGCCAGATTTCAAATTGCCCATTTTCTAACTGCAGTGCTCAGAATTTTCAAACACCTTCTGCAATGCCTTGAACCTTGTTATTTTCAGGCACTATATCAAGTTGCATTATGTCACATTCTATTAAACGATGTGACAATTCTTTTGAGTTCACTCTGAGGTATCACAATGCTAGAAATGTAAAGGAAAGAAAAGACACTCAAAGGAAGAGTTAATGAAATAAAGGTTTTTAAAAAATATTTCTGTTAACCAGCTTTCAAAGTTTAGGTTACATAACTAACTTTGCTTATTGGTGTTTATTCTTTGATTTCATTTTTTCATTCTTTCCAAGGTATGAGAATGATGCCAAGAGGCCTAGGAGTAGGAGAAAAACACCAGAAAGAGAAGCTGATGAGAATTGGAGGACTAAGTGCAAGACACTCTTGAAAATCTAAGATTTCCCTGCTAATTACAATTTTCAAGAGTCTGTTTGGTTTTTTAAAAAATATTTTACAAATGAGACTTCTATATTATTATAAGGAGAATTTTTGCTCAAATCTGTTCCTTAGTCTCAGAGCATTTTTCAAAAAATTTCTCTCTCTGTTCCTTTTATAGCAACTTTCCAGGCAGAAGAGAGTGATATGTATCACATTCACAATGTTCAAAGAGAGTTAATTATTTAAAGCCAGTACTTTTCATTAAGCACAAATGCAAGTTTTCCATTAGCTTTAACTGTGAGGAGACATTAAGAACCTGCATCTCTCCACAAGTGAGAATATTTCAAAAACAACTAAAAAAAGTCTGACAGATGGCAAAAATTCTTAAAGCGCTTACTTAAAAGCAAATGTTAGGTCAATATAATTAAGAGATTCAGCAGCAAATGCATCCTTAGCTTTTTTTTTTAAATAAAATATCACCATTATCGGAAGAACATGCTGTATGGTTCATATATAAATAAGGAGCCGGAATGACTGTTTTCAATGCAATGAACGATGTAATCTTTATCATGACAATATAACTATCATGTCGTAACATATAATAATATAGAAGTCAAGTCTGGTTTATTTTTGGGGTTTGTTTTTTTTTCTGAAAGGGGGTTCTTTGTTTTTATTTTTGTTTTTTTTTTTTTTTTTTAAGACGACTGTTTCATAATCCTGTTATTTTCAGGGCCTTGTACTTAACAGAGACAAAAATCCAGCTGAGTTCCCATCCCTAACCATAAAAATTACTTAGAATCTATTTATATCAAATGAAAAAAAAAAAAAGCCTCAAAATCCCAAATCCTACATATATGTCAAAAGTGAAAGGGTTGTGATTTTATAGAGAGGATGGAAGATTCAGGACTCAAAGTAATTCAAGTTAGCATGAAAATGACTACCTGATTACTGAAATACAGCTATAGTCAGCAACAGGCAGAAAGGAAGCTGTAGTGAAGCTTCAGCAGTTCTCCAGAGTGCATCCACAACCACATTAATTTTGAAATCTTTTGAAATGCTATTCCACATTCCTATGCAAACTAGTAGCAGTTGTGAAAACATCTTTCAATCATTTATAATAGCTTTAAAATTATATAGCACCTTTCATCTAAATGGATCTGAAAATGGGTTTCCAGCTTTATTCACTAATTTTAGGATTTATAGTGCTTAAAACAAAGAATACTGTTAGCTAACTTAAAAATAGGCTAATTATCATAATGTGACCTAACTGCTGTAAGTTGCCTAGACTGCAAAACACACAACTTTAAAACTGCAAATCACCTGATTCCTTCCTTTATAAGAATCTGAATTCTGATACTTCCAGAAACATAAAAAGAAAGGACTGATATATAGTGAATTTCTAAATGAGGCCTCATTATAGCCAATTCAAAATTCTCTATTAAAATAATTTTTTTTCTGATTCATCAGAATTTCAAGTTGTAAGATGATGTGCCCTATCTGCCAGCAGCAGAAAAGCAAAAAGGACTTGAATTCTTTCTGTTTTCACAGCCCATCATCCTCCTACCACCTTCAGGAAATGAGAGCTCCACCAACACACTCTTTTGCCTAATCAATGACTGTCTAAGCCACACCTCCAATCTGTCCTCACATAACATCCCCGGGGAGGGTTAAGGCTTGGTTTATCAAGGCATAAGGGGCTTATCTTAAGGTCTACAGTAGAGGGCAAGCAGAGAATAAGGTGAAGGGCTCCCACACTTCTCAGCCTCAATGTTGATGGGTTAGCTGTATCTCCTGGCCGTGAAAGGTCCCTCGCCCAGGCAGCTTGGCCCCCTTGCCATCACATTCTCCAGTGACTGTGGTTTGCTTTGTTTCAGGTTACTGTTGAAGATAACATTTCAAAGATGTCAAAAGCATTAAAAGGACTATGTCCACTGTATACTTTTGAAAATCACTACTCTTCACTTTTACTGTATTGTTATCAAAGTCAGTCTCATTCCTCCTGCTGTTATGTTTCTCATCTCAATGGGAAACAAAACTAAAATAGGAACTGTTGTTTTTATTGCAAGTGTTTACAAAAAATCTAGAACACATGCAATTTCTATTACTAATAAACTACATGTCTAAATAAAATCTCTTCAACAACTGTTTTTCATTCTTTGGAAGCCTCCTTAGGTTTAGAGAAAGGAGTTAATAAAATGTGGAATAACTAGATATGTTGGAGTCTTAACATCAGCACGGCTCAAGTGTTTTGGTTTTTTTTCAACACATAAACTGTTTTGAAAAACAGAAAATAAAATTAAGTCAGTAACAGCAGTCCTTTAGCAGAATACTCATTCAGAGATAGTGGGACCCAGGATAGGTATGCAACTCAGTATGGAAACTATTATATTAACTGCTATTGCAGACTGTACAAGCTGAAATGAGTCTATCGCTATAAATGCAGAATGTGCAAATTAAAATTCAGCCTTGAATTGCTGTAAAATAAAATGTTTGTCTTAATACAAATTGTTTTACATAGTCATGTTAGTAAATAAAATTGTCTATGGAAGTACAAAAAGTACTGAAAACAAGTACTGACAAAAGCAAGACCTGTTAAGAATTTTAAAATTAAAAAATAAAACAAATTTCAAGAGATGTGAAGGGTTGAAAAGTAATAAGGTCTGAATGACTTAGTGATGGCTGTCATAAAAATCTGGCAGGGTATTCTATTTACAATATGTAATAAAACTGTCACACACAGAATTTATAAAAGCATTTGCCCTAGAAAACTAAATCTTTTTGCCAAGGGCAAGTTAATAACCTCTACAGTTCATTTGAATATATGGGCAGAGAGATGTTTTGACTAATAGAGCATCAGAAGGTGAGCATTAGGAAATGTAATAGATACTATGAGAACAGGATGATTCAAAGATGACAACAACTTGTTAGAACACTGCTGAAAAAGTCTTTCAAACTTTACATCCATCATGATTTGTCACTAATAAATGTATGCTGTGCATGTGGGTATGGATGTGTGGGTTTTACTGATTGAGGATTACACACAGAGCAATCTCATGTTAGCTGACATTAAAATAATTCCTTCTCAAATACTCAGAGAAGATGCTGACTTGTGATGTAGCAAACTGAATGCAGAGCTATTACTCTTAATATTATGTGGGGCTTAGTGGTTTGAGAGATTTAATTCACCAACAGATTAGTCGACATCCAGGATTTTTCCCTCGTAAAAATCCACACTTACAAATTAACACAATTTTAAATTGAAGCCTCAAAAATATATCTAAATTTAACTTGGAACAGTATCCCACATTACAAATTATGAAACATTCAGGAAAATGGTTAATACTTAGAATACAAAGTTCTGTGGGGAATGATCAAGTAACTCCCATCTTCATTTGGGGATAAAAACCATAGTCAATATGATAATATTCACCAATGCAGAAAAATGCACCTGTTTCTACCCAAGAAGAAGGGAGATTTTCCTGTCCTGAGCTCTGTTGCCACAGACTACTATTTATACCTGAGTTACTCAATTTAAAGATAGCTTTGGATATCTCTAAAATAGGCTGCCATCATTGCCATGACTGCAATTTAGAAAGACTCTCTAACAAGCTATGTTAGTTTCCCCCATATATTGTCAGTGGTGCTTTGCTGAAAAAAAAACCAAAACAACCAGAAGAAATTTCATTAAATCTACATGAATTAAATCCTACTGCCACATATTTCTGTACAAGGCACTTGGTGCTTCTGCACAAGGGAAAGAGTCCAAATAAATGAGACAAGCTTCAGATTAGGCTTTAGTCATCATCCCAATAGACACGTTGAGGTATCAGCTAGGAAGGACTTATGCCTCTGGCTGATGGCCTAGCCCCACAACACACAATGAATTTTCCTGTCCTGCTAATGAAGCACTGTGCCTGTGTATAGGGCTCTTCAGATTTTGCTATGATTTGTGCTGGAGCAATGTTATTTTACCTTAAAATTTAAAGCCTTTGCATCAGAAACCATTTAAAAGTTCAGCTACCATGTAGCTGTTATAAATGTCATTAGCATATCATTAAAAAGTCACAAAACCAGAATGTGATGGCTCTCCATTCCTGTAGTTAAAATTACTTGAATTACACTTTACTTGTACTCTTATGTGAATGATGATATCCAGGTGCCTGATGAGCATTTATAGTTGAAATGATACTAATACTCTCCCCGTGTCTTTCACTCTCATCCACAGGAGAAGAAATTATCATTGATTTTTTTTTTTTTTAAATAAAGATTTTATTCTTTTATTTTCTTGATGGTATACCATTGTGTGAAAGATTCTCAGAGAGGACTATATAAAATTTACTTAAAATTTACTCTGGAAAAGTGACAATACGTGTGGCAATTGAAACATCCCACACATCCAGCTTCAGACTCTCACATAGGTGAATCTATAGCTGCTTTTCTGGGGAATGTAATCCAGGACAGTTAATGGTAACAGAGGAAGGCATAATGCCTCAGAGTGATAAAGCAATCCTAAAGCAGCCATGATTTGGCACAGAAAGATTAAGCAGTACACTCATTTGTGAAGTGATGCTGAGTGATGATTCTGTTATTATCAGGTTGTAACATATGTTCAGGTCAGCAGTATACATATTGCATCCTCAATTTCAAAACTAATTTTTTGGAAAAAGATAGCGCCTAATTCCTGAAAGCCAAAAGCTCTTCAGCTGTTTGAGTTAGAGAAACTGGACCAGATTAGAGGAGATTAGAAGTAATGTCTGCTCTGGCATGTCTGCTGGTACTTCTTAGCCATCTGGTAATACATCTTGTCAGGTAAGTTTAGGAGGGAGCACAGTTAAAGCTAGAGGCACTCTGTGGTCCCTGCCCTTGCTACATCCTTGCAACTCTACACAACCTCACGTACACAAACTTCTAAGAAAGCCACGTCATTTTGCTACCATTTGGTACTAGCCGAGGCAGAGCGCTCATTCACTCAGCAGAGCCTCAGCTCTGCCCCAACAGGTAACAGTGTCAGCCACACAACTCTGCTTTACACATGCTCCATAACACAGCTACCATCACAGCAGCAGCAGCGATGAGGTGCACATGATCACCTTTTGGCAGCTTGCTCCTAATCAGTCATATCTCTAGCCTGCTTTCAAACTGCCGCTTTTGGCCTACTGCCTTATTATCTCATGGTTCTTTCCTGCACTGAGTGTGCAAGCTGTGGTCTCAGAAAATTACCCTTATTTTTCTCTATTCAGGGACTATAGAGCTCTCCATTAGATTGCTGCCATTGACCACATGCTTTTCCCAGTGTTTAGAGGCTCCTTCTCTCACACAGATTACAGATCTGGCCCCAGAGATGTAGAGGGCTGCCTGCCTGCAGGGATACAAAAAATAGCCTGGGAGCTGCTATAACAATAATGCATTGAATGAATCCATGTAACAAGCGACTCAAAGTGCTCTAGGATTGAAAAAGAATATGAATCTCAGACTTATTTTGCATTTATGGCAATATAATACAGATGTTCAACATGGGCATACCCATTACGATCCAAACCACGGGACTAAGGTAAATGTAATTTCTTGATGAATGTGAATGAATGATGTTAAAGACTTCTTGTCATATCACATACGTATCCCAAATTGACCCAGAAACATGCCTAGAACGTAGTGGATATTGGGGGATCATTTGAGCTGGTAGACTAGTTGCCATAGTACCCAGTCATTGTATAAAACAAAACAAAACAAAAAGTGTTGCAGCTTTTCCCTGTGGAAATGCAATGTTCCAGGGACATATTGCAAAGGAACAAGGGAATCTCTTGCTGCATCCATCTCACATTATTCTTATATTAAAGCTTCAAACTACAGTAAATTAAGAAACTATCAAAAACACTATTAAAAACACTATCAAAAAACAAAGCAACAAAAAACCTTTAAATGTCAGGCTTAGGCCAAATTTAAGGTTGAAGTACCATCATTAACCGAGTCATCAGAACCAACAGCCAGGCTGGATGTACCACCAGTTACTATATCAAGGAATGTAAAGTATTTGAAAAGATAGGAGAGTAAAACATTACACTCTGTTACAGCAGTTTTCAGCAATGATAGTTCACTTTTGATCTGATTACTAAAGTTCATATTAAATATAAGAAAAATAAGATGCCCATTAGAAACATCCCTTGATGAGCTGCATAGTTTAAAGTGAAAATGACTACAACAGACACTCAAATACCAGTCTCCTTGACTAAAAGATTTTAATTGATAGAGATAAGAGAGAGAAGGAAAGCCATAACTGTCCTACAAGTCATTGTTCAGGTGCCAGAAAGCTAACTGTGATTCCTATCTTTAGTGGGATTGCAGCACCCTCCTCCTCATACATGCTCTGGATTTCACTAAATGAGCATGACTGAAAGTAGATACGCTAAGTTGCTTGGAAAAAGGTCGGGTTAAGGTTCCTGTAGCAACAAGTGTGAGTGTATGTGTGTGAGCATTCATGGAAGTGACTTCATACACAGTAGTCAGGTACAATAAAGAACTCTCCATCATTTGGGGAGAAAGGAGGGGAAGAAGAGTTTGGGATAATGTAACTGAGCCCAGACCTACAGAACAGGAACATTCAGTTCCAAATTCCCTGCTCAACATTAGACTGGACTAGAGACAATGCTTCTTGACATCACTACACTACAGGTCAACAGTAGGTACCTTCTCAAAAGTTGTAAGTGAAAAATGCAAGGCAAAACATAAGCAAGAGTTGTTCCATTGTTTTTCCTGTGCAATGGGAAGTCAATCTATAGCTGAGGTAGAAATAAAACAAATATTATGACACTCTGATTGCATTTTAATATAATTTGAAAACTTTGTAGCCATCTACTCTAAATGATCATCTAACTCTACATTCATGAGATTTTCCTAAAAGTTTTGTATTTATTAGTAGGAAACTCAGTATAAAAAATCATTTCTAAACAATATATTTAAATGGATCTGTAAGTTATTACCAATATTAATAAAGCTCTATTGCTTTTTTCTTGTCAGGAACTACTTTAGGTCATTTCTAGGCAATATGTGAACTCATAACAAGATTTTTTTTATTTCTAGGACACGGGCAATAAAGAAACTTCAAAAATCATCTTAAATCCCAAGCCTGCAACTTTAGCTTCCATGTTTCTTACTCATCCATATTTTTCTACCGTTCCCAGTACTCTAGTTTCTGAGTCAGAATTGCCTTTTGCCATTTTCCTTGC
This sequence comes from Colius striatus, assembly GCF_028858725.1. Classification (NCBI taxonomy): domain Eukaryota; kingdom Metazoa; phylum Chordata; class Aves; order Coliiformes; family Coliidae; genus Colius; species Colius striatus. Next base: position 103,352,029 of record NC_084759.1, on the reverse strand, counting down.
GTAAATGCCAAAAAGACAAATGCCAAAAAGAAAAATCCCAAAACTACAAAAAAAAAAAAACAAAAAAAAAACCAAAAAAAAAAACTATTCTAGCAGGATATCTCTGTTCTTGGAGGTGAGGAGTCAGTAAACTTATTTCTCTCACCCTCTTTTGCTTTTAATTGTTTCTGCTCTGCATTTTAACAAGTGAAACACAGGCAATACTTTGCAAAATGCAAAATACTTTGCAAAATGCAAAATCTTCCCTCAAGCAGGGCTGGGTATATGGATGAGTGACTCCCTCTCTCTTATATATGCTTTTCTGATTCAGATATTTTCAAAGTACCATTTCCAATCCCTGAAAGTCACATAGCAAAATTCCAACTGGTTTCAATGGGATGAATGGTGCAACAAGATTATCCTTTCTACTTAAATTTGTGACCAAGGAAATGAAATTCCAAAGCATGACCTTGTATCTATGTTTTTTTACATATTGGAGAAACATCTGGGTCCAAACCAAATGGGAAGTTGTTTTGGGTTTTTTTCTTAAGTTTTATAACCTGATATACATTTCTGAAATGAAGTTTAACCCATCCTACAAAGGCAAAATGTAATAAAAGTCTCATAAATCATTTAATGCTAGAAATATATATTGGCTTCAGCCACAAAAAAACATCCACCAAAAAACCCCCAAGAAAACACACCAAAACAAAAAAACCTAATAGGCTGTGAGACACAAGTCTTATGGAACCATACACACATGTTCATTAGTTTTGGAAGACTAAGTTAATCTTTTATATTCTCATTACATTGTGGTTTGTCTTATTTCCTAAGATTACAAGGAGTGACACAATTGGATTTGGGCACGTCTTATCCAGTAGTTCAAAACTATTCAAGATCATTACAAATTAAATGACACAATAACATGGTCAATACCTCATTTGCTGTTTCACAGCTGTTAGAAGGTATGCTTCTGAATTCAAACATAAGATAGACAGCTATATCTCATTAATGTCCTATGAAAAAAGCCTGTCTGACCATTATGATGGCTTCAAATTACTCCAACATACACAGGCTATTGCTAAAATATATTTTGATGCTCTGACTATCTATCACTTGGACTAAATCCACAAAAAAAACCCCAAAAAACGACAGTTGGTACTATTTTCAAGGATCAATTTTTTTTTTTTGCACTTATTCTCTTAATTGCCAATTTGGATTACTTGCAGTACAACATACATTCCTGAAAATACTGCATAGGATCTAAGTCATAGTTCTGTTTCTACAGAACAATCCTCTTAAATCATATTTGAAGAGTCAACACTCTTTAGTTGAATCGCAATACTTTTTTCCTCAAAATAAAATATAAAGCAATTTTCAGTAGGTTCATAACGATGATCCATCTTTAAATTTCATCTTGTCTCTGCACGGAGAATATAAGTCTATATGCTAGAAAACAGCTGCCATAATATGGGCCTACCATTGTTCCTGTGAGTTGAACTAATATCAGGCAATCCTAGGCTGGAATTAACATGACTGACCCTGCACTTCTGAAGTTGCACAGACACCTGACCCTCATCACTGAATTGGCAAACATTGCCCCAAACCAATATATCAGTACTCACCAAAATGTAAAATTTCACAAAGTACATTAATATTTTGTAAATGTCCATGATACAGAAGGATTAATCAGTCTAAAGAAAAGAAAGGTAATGTAAATGTTCCTTTGATTAATATTTGAATAAAAACATGATTAAATCAAAAGTTTTGAATGCACCTTCTGGATCGATTTCCCTTACTCCTTTTAAGACAATAAATAATTTTTACAATATCTTTACATATATTCACAAGCATAGACATCCACTCATCTGTGGAATCTTCTTGTAGTTACTGCTATAATAATGTGACATGTTGCAGTAAACCAGTACCTCTGTGCTCTCTGTCTCACAGACTTTACTGATATGATGTAACAGTTCCAGCACCTCTTAAATATCCTTCTAATCTTTTTGCAATTTGAATCACACATAAAAATTTAATTATGTGCAATTCTTCTGTCAAAATTGTCTCCTATAGCCAATAATACAATGTTGTGAAAGGAAAAAAACCCATGTTTTACAAGAGGGTATTCAGGAAACCGTTTTTTCCCTCCAAGATATTTGACCATTATTTTTAACTTATACATATCTGACATTGAACAGAAATCTGCCAAATCACATAGAATCGTGCAGTTAACAAAAATGTATAGATTAAAATTGTACCTGATCATATAAACAATACATTAAGTAGGCAACTTAGAATCTAGCCTGTTTGGTGAGATGCATTTTATGACAGAATCAACTTTCATAGAATCATAGAATCGTTATGTTTGGAAAAGAACTTTAAGATCATCAAGACCAACCAGCCACCTCACACTGCCAAGCCCATCACTAAATCATGCCCCTCAGTACTTCATCTATGCATCTTTTGAGTATCTCTAGGGATGGTGACTTCATTACCTCACTGGGCAGCCTGTTCCAATGCTTAATAACCCTCTTGGTAAAAAAGTTTTTCCCAATGTCCAATCTACACCTCCCCTGGTGCAACTTAAACCTGTTTCCTCATGTTCTGTCAGTCATTACTGGAGAGAAGAGATTGATCCTCATCTCATTACAACTCTCTTTCAAGTAGCTGTACAGAGCAATCATGTCTCCTCTCAGCCTCCTCTTCTCCAGGCTAAACATTAACATCTCCCTCAGCTGTTCCTCATAAGGTTTATTCTCTAGACCCTTCACTAGCTTTGTCGCCCATCTCTGGACACACTTCAGCACCAAAATGTCCTTCTTGTAGTGAGTGGTCCCTAACTGAACACAGTATTTGAGGTGCACATTCACCAGGGCCAAGAGCAGGCCCACTTCCCTGGTCGTGCTGAAACAAGTCAGGATGCCATTGGCCTTCTTGGCCACCTGGGCATGCTGCTGGCTCATGTTCAGCTGGCTGTCAATTAACACTCCCAAGTCTCAGGACAGCTTTCCAGCCACTACTCCCCAAGCCTGTAGCGCTGCTGGTGGTTGTTGTGGCCCAAGTGTAGGAGCCGGCACTTGCCCTTGTTAAACCTCATCCAGTTGACCTTGGCCCATTGATCCAACCTGTCAAGGTTCCTCTGAAAAGCATTCCTGCCCTCAAGCAGTTCAACACTCCCACACATCTTGGTGTCATCTGCTAATTTACTGAGAGTACACTCAATTCCTTCATCCAGATCATTGATAAAGGTGTCATATCCTGATCAATGCCAATGTGAAGTATTACATGAACGTGACTGATAGAAAAAGGTTACATTGACAAAGCTAACTGTGCATGTGTACATTCATACCTATATATGCATTCTTTCACATGACTATTTGCTGATATTACAATACTGATAGCAGAGGCAGGGTTTGTACTGTTACATTGTCATATTCCCCTTTCCTGCAGCTAAGGAGAAAACATCTTTTCTCCTTATGTCAGGTAAATATAAGAAGCGGTAGAGACCTTGTATTTCCAGGAAAAAAAGGAACTTTAATTCTATGTGGTAAGTAGAAGATGATTTGCATTAGTTTTGTAAGATAAATTGTCCATCAGAAACCAAAAAAAAGCCAAAATAAATAGTGTTTTATACTACACTGAAAGAAATTTGGTGTAATGAGAACATTAATGAAGATCTCCACTACTAATTATTAAGATTAATATGCAGTGTATGGGAGATTCACTTGCCTCTCAGATAACAGATTTGGATAGCGAATTCCTCTGCAGAGTTACTCTGCTCTACGTTTTAAGAAGTCTGGACTAAGGTACTTAATACACTAAGAGAAAGAGAATGACTTTATGAAAAAACAGGATCTGAGGCAGAGAAAAAAATAAAATTACTACTTTGTGCAGTTCAAAAAACTGGCATATATGTAATGCTAATACTCTGATTTTTTTTTCTTCATAGGAAAATAATCTTGTCATTCTGAATCAGTGAACATTAAATGAGAACATGATTTTCAGCAGCTTTTAAAGAAGTAGTCCACTAACATTTCATATGGAAAAGAATTAATTTTTCTAAAACCAATGATAAGATTCTTGTACCAGAGATGATGATTCAAACTCAGATGCTTTAAAACCCTTATCTAGTCACCAAGCACTTTCTATAATATTTTATAATATCAAGACATTTTTAAATGTGTAATTCCATAATATCAGTGATAGATTAGGGTATGGTATCCATCTCAAATGCCAGATTTTTTACACTTCCTATATCCTTCAATAATGCATTAACTTTTTGCTTAATGACTAAAAGTTTAATTAATTTACTGAAAACAGGCACAACTTACCATTCCTTTAATTAAGAAAATTCATTAAAATCCACCACTATCTTTGGAACCATTTGAAGTTTAAAATGTTGTAATGTTATTTTATAAATATTACCTTTAAAAAGTTTAAGAAAAATTACACAGTACTAAGTTTAAAATGATAGAGAAGTACTTTGAGGATTTCTTCTATGTGATGAACATGGTATTTTAGTTCTCTTATATTTCGCAAGAGATATCTGGACTCAATGCATTGTTGCTTAATACCATTAATTAAAAGCAGGCATGATTTACTAGTCATGAGTTTGGGCAGATTCTGTTTATTTTTTCTCCAAAGGTTCTTTTTCATATTTAGGAAAGAGAGGGATCATAACTCACCTGCATACATATACTAATTGAAAATTGAACATGTTCACTTGGATGAACGTGACTTCACTTTTCATAAACATTTTACAATTGCTCATGAACACAGGGGTACATTTTACATTCCTCAGTTTTCATTAGTAAGTCACATTTCACGCTCCATATTTTTCCTCTTCCCTTTCCTGGATACCTTCATTTTCTTCTAACATGACAAAAAGACCCAAATGATAATTACTGTTATGTAGGCATATTAAACACCTAACTTTAGCTTTATATCTCCTGCCATGAGGTCACTGTTTGCCGATGTACTGGCATGTCAGAATAGCATATAGCATTGGTTCTACTGCAATTGCAGTGTAGACATAAGTAATTTAGCAGAAGCTTAAGGCTTTAAATTGTAAGCCTTTTTCAGGCCTATAAACACAATAATTTTGTCCACTTAACTACTGTGAAAAATCCTGATACCTTCCCACTACACTTCAGCTTTACAGCTACTGCTCTCTTAATGAGAAATAGAAATGCTTTTGCCGTGAAGCTTGAAAATAGTTGAGGAATCACTAAAAATGGAGAAGCGTTAGTAGTCTCCTAGACTAACAGCTCTAGTAGACTACACTTTCATGAAGTGAGAGCCCTAAGACTTCAAGAGCATGAATGAAAAAACGGCATTTTCAGTCACTCTTGAATCTTGATCTGAGATAAAGTGTTTCGGGGTGGTATGACAAATATCCTAGTTTAATATCTTGTCAATGGTATTTTAGAAGGCCCAGAGATTTTTTTTGTCCAACTTGCAAGTATTCATAGCGACATTCTCAAAAGAAATATGTTCAGAAGTGTCTCAAAAGTGCTACTGGTTAAAAGCACCACGACGGAGTAATTTATTATTGAGGAATAGACCTGAAATAACACTAAGTGCCTATCACTTACAGAAAGTGAGATGTTTCATCTGTTAAAACATAGTGTGAAAAGACAATTTAAAAAAATATATTTCCTGTATGAAAGTGCTGTTCAATACCATTCCTTGAACTGTACGTACAAGCCTGCTGACATGCTATTGAAAATATTCAAAAATTACCTGGAAGAGGGAGCAAAAGTGGGATTACAAAGTCATTTATGGTTAATTAGATTTAGTGTCAGTACAGTCAAGGGCTATCTGCAAATGATAAACAGAATGTCCCTAAGTTTCCAGATGACTCAGCATTAATGCAACAGAAGAAAATCACCACAGATGAACACCCAACTTTAGTTACGCATTTGCAAAAAACATTAAGCAGTGGAGAAGCCTGAGTTTTTCTCATTTATTTAATCAGTCTTTGATGAAAGAAAGCTTTTTTTATGTTGGATTTTGTTAGGAAAGCACAGAGGACAAAAGAAGAGCTTCTGTTGTGACACCGTACATGAGTAGGGCGTGTTTTATTTCTCTCCATTGTAAGAGATTTAACATACAGAAAATATAACCAAAAGGGCAATATAGATGACAAAAGCAAATACTTATGAATTGAAGAACTACAATGTGAAGAATGGAAGAAAAAACTGTGAATCTTTGGTCTGGAAAATGGATTATGAGATACAGAGATGACAGCAGTCAAGTTAAGCCACAAGTAGCAAGGAAGAGGATAGCAGCTGTTCATTGTGTCCTTCCTTCAATGTGCCCTTCCATCAGGGCATTAGATGAAACTACCAAAAACAAAGTTCAAACCCAAAGGTAAAATTCTTCACAGACTGGAGAGCTCAGCTGTGTGCTGAGGTTGGCTAACTAGTATTAGTGCATTTTACATAACTTATAAAAGTAACTGAAGACATTCTTGGAACGAGAATACATCAAAAGATAGGTATTTTAAATTCCTGAGCTGTAGAGATTGTGAGAAAGTTCTGGAAAGATATTCTTATACCTGCTCTTACCAGAGAATACTAGAAACAAGACAAGTGTACCAGATGAATCTGTGGCCTGATCCAGTATTCTTTGTGTTCTTATAGTAATCTTAACAATACTCACGAATGAAACGTACTTAATGATAACTATCGGTTAACTTCTTAACGACATTTACTGTTGCATAAATATTCAGTGATTTGAAATTGCGAAATACCTAAGCACAGAAAGAAACAATGCAATCATAAGCTTAAGATTAGTCAAATTCTTTGACACATCAAGGCTGCAATAAGCAGATTTTTCCTGTGGGAATCTTTATAATCTAGTGCAATGTGAAGTGCTAGCTTGGAGACCAACACAAACATTAATTATTATTTTTTTAAAATATTTCAATAAAATACAAACTTTTAGAAAGGATAAAGCAAAACTCAGCTGTACAGATGTGTAGAATTAACAGTATAAACTCAGGAAATGAGTTAGTCTCTTTTTTCCTTTTGTAAAGCAAAATGTAAAGCCATAAATTTAAATTAATTTGGAGTTGTTTCTTTATCAAAAGATCTGTATCTGTATGAGTTCCATAGGCTGTTGTGCTACTTTGTTGGATTAATGACAAAAAACCCATGCATGTATAATCAAGGTAACATGGTAGTGCATTTCAGCTTCTGCAGGTCATTTATAATTTATGTAATTTGTTCCCTCTTTTTTTAATGGCAACATTTTTCATTCAAGGTTGTGCCTCCCTCAGCTGCAAAATGAAGACTCATTCATTTAATGTATGCAGATGGAAAACAGAAAGAAGGTCAGACAAATTGCAGTATTGTATTTTGCAAGAAAAGTAAAAGTCTACACTTTTCCTGAGGAAAATAGTCACAAATATCATTCAAAATACTGCTTAGAACTATAGTAAAAAGATTACTGTCAAAATATCATTATGTTAAAATAGCTTGAAAAGTTGTGTCATTTTCTTGTAAATATAAATGAGTGTCCAGTGTCCACTTTGCTTATTTAGCACTAATTTTCGTCTGAAAAGAGAGAAGCAAAATACAAAAGCTACATTCAAGGTAAATGACACAAAGCTCGACATAAATGATAGTCCCAAATCTCAAAACAAGGTGTATCTCACCACTATGAAACGTATCTTGAGGAAAAATATTAGGTTTTAAAGACCCTCTAACTAACAATTAATACAATCTTAAAAGGCCAAGTTACTTTATAGCCAACAAAATCTTTTTCTGGATTAATTTTTAAGGCTAGTTCAGTACTATGGAGAATAAACAAAATGTTAAATTACTTGGTTTGATTTTTATATTCACAACTATATAAAATATTTAGGTTGTTTTATGCCCAATCTGTGTGCCACTGAAGATCAATCACAGATTTTTTTTCCTCGCTAATTCTTAATGGCTTTCTCAAAACGGTTAACTAGTAAAAATGTTGGATACCTATATGTTACATTCATTTGTAAACAATGTGAAAGAAGAGATACCTGCTTCCCTAAAGTATTTTTCAAAAGTTTCAATTTAAAATAGATTTTTTAATTGTTGAAAAGCCAAACATATAAGTCTTTCTTTTTGACTACTTATTCAGTGGAACACACTGAAAGTATTGCAGGATAAATATCTGTCATTTTAGAGCCAGGTTCCTCAGTTACCTTGCAGAAAGAATTGTTACTAATACAGTTTTGTGATCTATTAGAAGTGGATCAGCTTTCAGAAATCCAGTGGTTTGATGATGTTTAATGACCTTTTCAGAGAAAGGCATACACGTGTCTTCAGTGGAAAAGTTCCTCACTTTTTTTGGTATATCTCATTTAATTCCAGGGAGATAAAGAAATAAAGGCAAAAAAACCTACCATGAAAGAAAGGTCTTCACAAGACAATTCTCCACTCTATTTTTAGAACAGAGTGTACTCTTAAATTTATAAAGTCTAAGAAAGAGGTATCTCTACTGTATCTATACCATATGAAAAATTAAGCAGTAAAAAACCTAAAAAATTACAAAAGGATCTACGAGTTTATTATCATCGCACTGTTGAGCGTTAGTCAGCAAAACCGCTTTTGTCAAAACTTCAGATATAACCCTTTTAAATTTCACTGGTTGTTTTAAATGTTTTTCATTACTTGCAACATTTTGTACGATAGCACCTGAGTGGTGGTGAATCCAATGGTACAATAAGTTTGTTTAAAGATCAGAGATAAATATCTAGGCATAACAGGATGATGCTAAGATGGAGGTCAACAATATTTTCATAGTGAGAAAACACCTTTCACCAATTCCTCACCTTAATTTTAAAAGCATTTAAATTCCTGAAAAGGTGAGATTCAACTCAATTTGCTAAATGATTCAGATGATGAGGAACAGAAGAAAAATATCAACAATGTTTAAGAACTTCTAGGATTAATTAACTCAACAGGCACACAGGTTCTGGAGGACTTTTCACACAAAGGCCACCAAGACATTGTAACATTGTGATTTGGTACTTGCTAAAATTATATGGGGAGTGAATCAAATTCTGCTTCCGCCTACTTCAGAGTAAAAGCTTAAAGCAAAATTGCTCGTGTCTCAGGTGAGTGCAGTGATAATAATCACCACCATTTATGGTGTCCAGTTGTGTAACACTATGGTGAAATGACGAGTTCCTAAGTACTCCTCCTGTGGCATTTTATGAAAAACATTCACATCAAACTTTGTGTTCACCGAGTTTAATTACTAAACATGTCTTCCTGTCCCTTAATCAACAAGTATGTTAATAATAATCACTGGGAACCGAAGAATGCACCTCAGCAAGCACCGCTCCTTAGATTTTAAAGATGTTTCCAAAGATTATCATCATGTACAGAATTTTGTTTTCTATTTTTCTGTTAAAAATTTCATGACAATATGTTAATTTTTTTAACAGGGCAAGACTCTAATTCAAATTGAAAGCCCATCTTTCTACAATCTCTTGTTCCTGAATGGCGTGAGATACTGTTTTTCCCTATTACCTTACTACTACATATTTGCAGAATCGGGTATTTTGCCTTTTGAAACAGGTATAATGGTGAGTCCTTGAGAGAACAGAATGTCTGTGTTGCAATGTTTGGATCTGATAGCTTCTCAGTTCTCCAAATTCAAAGCATCAGCAGAGTCATTAACATTGCTATCAGGCAGCAAGCAGATAACGTATTCTGTGAAAAAAAGCTCACCTCTTGTAGAGTATAATGTATGTGTTCTGCACCAGAAGATAAAAAATATGTAGTAGACTGATGGAGGAAATGTCAGAACTCAATTGCTTTGCCATAGGCAGAACTATTCAACTACCAGAAGTGGTTCTGAAGTTGAGCCTCTAACAGACTCTATACTACAGGGACAGTTGGACTAGTAACACTGTGCCAGAGAAATCTGGAAATGTGTAAAACTGAGCTACCAGTCCCTCTCTCTTCAGAGAGCCAAAGTAGATCTAAAGGAACTGAAACAAGAACAGGCAGATGTAGATGTTATTGATGTCAAAGAAGAGAGCTGGGAGTTCCTCATCCTACAGAAGTCTCTGTGATTTCTTGAAATGGAAAAATATCTTTAATTCAACAAGTAACTGATAGCATGCAAATAAACTATGAAGATTGATCTGACTGACTGATACGTGAATCTGCTGAGATCAATCATTGATCAAATATTTATGATGTTATTTGTAAGCTGCACTGAGCATTTTAACAGTAAAATTAATTCATTAACTATATTAATCAGGCTACATATTTGTTAACAGGAAAAATACAGGTAATTTGAGAAGATATTGAAGCAGCAAAATATTTAAGTAAATCCTTTATATCAGCATTTGAGGGACTGGGGACTTTTTTTTTAAAGTATTTAAGTATTTTTCTAAATGTTTGGTAATCTCTTTTGTGAAGTACACCTTCTTAGCATATGCCATTGGGCTGCTTGTCTACATTTCAAATTTAAAAAATACTGATATTTATACTGATATGCTGAGCTTTATCATGATTTTCCCTTTGCTACTCTTTGTGTAGCTTATCAGGGTGCATGTGGGCAATAAACACATTGTTTGAGCTCACTGTGCATCAAACTATATGTCCAATGGATATTGGGAACTTAGGTCACCTCATTGCCAACAGTTCCAAGGTACCTTTGGGATAGCTGTAAAACACCATAAATAATCATTTCTGGCACAAAGAGTCTGGCAGGTGATCTTCAAGTAAAGGAGCAGGCTGAAAGGAGTATCACTACAAAAGTTTACCCTAATTAAGTGCCAATATTTTTCACTGCTTCATTCAGAAGATGAAACACAAGGTGGCTATGTTAGAAACATAAAGCCATTTCATTGTCCTGGTGCATCCTGAGAAATTTTTTTCCCCAGTCAACCACTATTTTTAACAATGATTCTACTTATCTTCAAACTCATCAGCTTTCCTGCTTTTTCTATTATTGTTATGCTAATAAACCCAGATATGTACCAAAAAACTATTATTAAGACCAAGACAAATAACAGATTATTCCAAATGTATGATTCAAAGAAGGATGGGGTTGGTTAGCTAATACAGTGATAAAACCTTGCATTTATCTGCAAGCACTAGCTTCTGCTAGTTTCCATTGTTATCAGTAGGGTCATCTCAAAACAAAATCCCATCCAATTTCATCATCATTTTGAGAATTTGTCCCCAATTAATTTCCAGTTACCCCACTACATGTAACAGTCTTATATTTATAAAGTCAACCATCAGTTGCATTCATATGTATAAAACAATATACTTCAATGGGTTTCTGTTCTGAGTTCATACATAATGTAGAGGACTGACGTTATTTCATTACTAGTATTGCTCATCTAAGTGGTAAACTCTTCTAATGGTTGGTAACTATTTTAATTGCTATACCTATACAATTTGTAATTTGCTTTTCTTTCTGTTAAAAAATGAGGAAAAAAATATTTATTTTTGGTATAAATTAATAATGTCCTTGATAGTAATGCTCTGGGCTATAACTAAAGTGGAATTTTCAATGTAGACTGTTAAACTGTAAAGTATGCTATAATAGAACAAGCAGTTACCTCTTTCTAATTAGTATAGTATAAAAGTTGCTTGAAGCCAGGACAATGAAACTCAGTTCTTTCCATATCAGCTCCTTGGTTTTTCATCACTTGCCATTTTTAAGCGGAAGGAAAAAGGAAGATTTTCAGTTGTTCACGATTATCATTAAATTACTAACACATTTAATCATTAACCATAATCCTAAAGTTTAATATACTACAGGTAATTATCACTTTATTTTGAATAAAGTTGTGGAAATTAGAAATTATGAAGGACTGGCTTCTTTTAAGAGTAAAATCATTATTCTGGAAATATAAATGCTTTAGATTATAACTCTAGAAAATATGGATAATGCTTAAAATAAAATAACTAAAATAATTATACTTTTGAGGGTTTTTGTGGAACTTTAATTAACGTTCATCTGTAAGCATCATTATATGAAACTATAGGCTTTTCCCCTACTTTCCCTAAAAGTTTCATGGATTTTTTTTTTTTTTAACGAAGTTGGTTGAGACTTGGATTGGATATTCATTGCTTGCTTAGACATTTGCTCAGCACACTGATTTCAGAAAACATGATTACTTTTTTAATATACCCTCTTAGTTGTGGAGAAAAAATGAAGGAGCATGGACATGGATCCCAGGGTATAATGCTAGGCCCGTTGGGGCAAGGCACCCTGGGCTCTAGTTATATGGATTTGGTGCACAATCAAGACCAGAGTCAGAGACATGGTTAAAGTAGTTGCTGTCACATAGACAGCAGGCCGCTTTCTATTCCCTCAAGGTCAGACTATTCTTGGCTAAAGGTGGTAGACAACTTCGAGGAAAAACAAGATGTGAAAAACATGAGGGAGCCTGCTTACCACATCAACCGCAAGTAGAATGAACATGAAAATGTAACCTATCAGTTGCTGTTGCTGAGCTAGCTTGAAGCCTGCAGTGTATATAAGTTAGAGCTTGCTTTCAATAAAGTGAAGATTTCTGCTGTCACTCATATTGAGTAGGACTGGATTTCTTCCCACCCAGTTGAGGATTGGACCCTAGGCTAAGAGCTGTGAAAACTTCCCAACACTTAGTGAACAATTTCTAAGAATAAAAATCTCTCTCATCAAAAATGGTACTACATTATCCAGTGATTAACATTATTTGACATTCTGACGCTACACAACTGGCCAAAATAGACATTCATTCATAGGAGTCTCACAGGTACATTAAGTGTTTCAACATGAAATATGTCACTGCAAGTTTGTCTTATATTCACTATCATATGCAAAGAATGAAAAATATATGTATACCATCATAATTTCTTGCATTTATTGTCACTTTGCTAGAGGAATTATGATTGATAGGTATCGGTTCTTGTGTTGCCATGTTTTTGTCACTTACCTTTCTAAGTATAATAGATGAGATACGAAATACCTGTGTCTTGTTTTACCTTCAGAAAATATTAATTTAGTAACACAGAGAACAAAGCTAGTTGTTTTATACTCTCATAAAATTAGTCAGAAATATGACTGACTTTTTGAAATTTTAGTCCGATATCTATTTAGTTGATTAGTGTTTTATTAACTAATTATGATTAGAAGAGTTCCGGTGGTTTTTTTTTTTTTGTTTTGTTTTTAAACACATGATAACCTCAATTTCTTTAAATACTTACTACTTATACAAGCTCTCAAGTTATTTACTAGTGGTATAATTTTACTAATTTCTTACTTTGTAGCTAGTTCATTTCCTCTCTTCAACAAATTATCACGATTTCAAATCAATACCTTTTGGAGTCAGTCTGCCATGGCATCTCAGCAAATGACAGTTCAGCATGCAACCTAAGCTTTTCTGACAGGTCTCTTGAACTACAGCATTGGTTTAAGATTAGACAATGTAATTCAGCTCTGTAGTGACACCAACTAATGTCTTGGGCCACAATCAAGAATCAGAGTCTACAACTTATGAAGTTTTTTTCAAAAAGTAGTTTTGCTAGCTAAGAGACTGATTTTATGCACATAAACTTTATTATTATTATTAATTACTCAACTAACTTCTATTTCTAAAAGAGTGGATGTCTTTTTTGATCTAACATAGTGGTCAGGGTCTTTTAACAGATCAGAGAATTTGACATAACTCACCTTTTCCAACCTCACTGGAGGTATTTCCAAGATCTGAACTTTTAGAAAAGTCTCAGATTTTGCTTTAGCAGTGATGTCATCATAACATTTGCATTTCTTCTGTCATGAGTTACTAGACATAATTTTACTTTTATTAATAGATCTATAAACATACAGTTCTTGCCAGACAAGAATATCCATCAGCTGCCTGATTTGATGCATCTACCTTTCATTTTGTATTATCTTCCACTAAAGAATAAATTAAGAAATGATCAGGCATCCTGCATCATTAATAGGCTTAGATGAAATTTGACACTAACATTTTATGTTTAAAAATCTATGAATTCATTAATTTCATCCAGAATTCAAGTAATTGTTTAAAGAGAATGCAAGTGTCAAAAACTGATGAATCTTACAATTACATTTGGAGATTATTTATCATATTATTTACCTTGTAATGATAGTAAAAATTTGAGGTTCCTTCTCCTTTCACCTTTTAAGAATGTTCATCATTAATACTCTCATCTTTAGTATTTATATGGGTTATGCTTTTTCTAAAAATGCGATTCTCTTGTAAAATACTGCATTTCAGAATTACTTTCATATTCAAACCTGGAAAAATTTGCCTACATATTTAGATTTAGGACATCTTTGCATTTATCTAGTTTTCCTTAGTGTACTGTAAAAATTTAAAAATAGATACGAACTTCAAACCACCAATAATCTATAGACAAATATATGACTTGAAATTACATTTAAAAACCTTTCTTTTATCCTCATAAATCTTCCAATATACACTGCAGATGCTACATCTCTGAGATCAAGACTTGTATCATTTTCCTATTATCCTTAGTCTTTGACTCATGATATGAACCTCAAGTATCATTTCGATTTGCCATAACCTAGAAAGTTACCAAATGTTGAAATGATACAAAATAAAGCAATATATATTTCTAACCTATTTATTATGCAGTTATCACATGATATTGTACACAGTGAATTGAATATAAAGAAGTGAAAACGCAAATCATTATTTAGCTTCCTAAAGATAGAGAAAAAAAAAACCCTGAATGGGCTTGTTCTAGAAGCAGATAATACGAAATAAAAAATACGTTCTTTTCTTCCTAAAGACTACTTTAAGAATGAATCATAAGTTGAGTAGGGGAAAAAAAAAAATCTCATTTTAATTGACCTATATTACATTTTTCTAGTTGGAGCCCCAACCCACTACTTCCCCTAGCATGAAGGCAATTTATTTAAGGCAATTCATTATCTTTGCCATCTAAACTAAATCCCCATTTTATTTTATTAAAAAAAAAAGGCAAAACATTAGTCAAGGACTCATAAAACCACTGTAGAAGCAATACATTTGACAATATACATAGCATTATTCCATTGAAGCTTGGTCCTCATGCTACAAATGTTAACAAATGTGTATTTAATTTATTTCAGTGAAACCACTCACAGAAATGAACAAGAACATTTTCTGCCTTTACATTGCTTTAATTTTACACTCCTATATGCAATTTTCTCTGCCTCAGTCACCTTATTTTAAAGCTTTGTTTCTGAGGAAAACAGGACAGATAAGTGGCTCCTTCCCCACCAAAATGCCTGAACCAATTTTAGAATGATAATACAAGGGATTTATCCCAATACACGACAAATATGGTAATATCTAACGTAAAGGCATCTTAATTTCTGTCAATTTAGCATGTAACCTAAGTGGAACAGAATAAAAATTAAACATCAAAAAAATAAATATCATCAATATCTTTTAAGACAAGCATACTATGAAGCTGTCAAACAAATTATATTAATTAAAGACCATCTCTAATTTTTAGAGCAGAGATTTCTCATACATACTTACATACATACTTTGCTCAGTAACATCAAAGGGTAATCACAGAGCTAAACTGTAAAAAATACTTCAGATAAATTTAGAATCAGGATATGGTGTGAAATTTAGCTATACTCCTATTAGTGTGAGTTGAAGCATAGTGGTTGAGTACTGAACTAGCTTCAGGGTTGCTCTCCCTTCTCCTCTAACTTCCTCTTCTCACTGTCCTGTCACTATATTGCAGAACTGTAGTCTTGAGTCATCCAAAATGCACTTCAGTTTGCATGCAGAGTGACAACATTACGACAAGCAGTGCATTTAGCCCCATTTCTTATTTTTTTTTTTAGCTAGGGTTGCTTCAGGACTATCCCTAATAAATCCCTCAAATATCTAAAAAGCATATCAATACCTATTTCTGTTCCATTTGCTATGCATTTATCAGCAAGTGCTGCAGCAGAAGATATCCAATTAAAAAAAAAAAAAAGAGGAAAAACAAAGAATGCAAATAAACACTTAAATTCCTGAAAAGAGAGAAAGAAAGCACAGAGCAGCAAGGCCAGGAGCCACAGAGGTCTGCACTTGTCTGCTGTTGCAAAGGAGACTGGGATCCAGCTGCCTGCCAGGGCAGCCTGCTCAGACAGCTCCATGTCCCACTTGGGCAGTTCCTCCTCACCCCAGACCCACCAAGAGGGGTCAGTGAGCACAGCAGATGGTATACGTCACAAATATTTACCTGTTTTAGGTAGTTCTGTGCTCAGCATTACATGTAATGACAGCTGTCATAAGCATAATTCTTGTGGGACACCTTAACTACTAAATATAATCTTCTGTATTATAATTTGATACTGAAGAAACAATGAAACCTGACACATCTGTTAGTACCTTCCGAACACCCACTCTGTTGTGCTCATTAGTACGCTAACAAAATATACTAGTCAATCTGCATAAATACGTTTGTCTCTATCACTAAAAATTCTAGTTTTTTAAAAAATGCATCTTCTTTTGCATCCTTCAGTACCCTGCCAGATTAAAAACGTTTGAAATTCATTTGAAGCTACGTGAACACAGCAGATGCTTGATGGCAGAAGGGAGGAGGGCCCTTCCAACATGGTAGATCTCCTTAAGCACCAAAGTTCAGCAGAGAAGTGCTATGTCAGTAGAGACACCCCGATTTATACCAGCTCAAGATTTGACTCAGCATGTACAGAATTCTCCAAACTGCTCCCTGTTGCTGGTCAACTAAGACAATAATACTTGGTTCATATAGCAAGTGTTTTTTTCTCAGTATGACTCTCTAACTCCTTTTAAAATAGATTTTACTTTGATTCAGCTATGGGAAATTTTCTTTGACCTATAAAAAAGTGCATTGGCCACCTAGACTAAGTTTTCTTGCTCTTAATAGGAAACATAAACTGCACCACTCAACAATTTAAAGGCATTTGCTCC
This sequence comes from Colius striatus, assembly GCF_028858725.1. NCBI lineage: Eukaryota > Metazoa > Chordata > Aves > Coliiformes > Coliidae > Colius > Colius striatus. The sequence continues at coordinate 103,335,111 of NC_084759.1, read as the reverse complement.
CGTGTACATAATCCTATTGTTCAGTTGACTGGAGGAGTAACAGATTTTTTATGTTTCCTTCCCTTAATATCTAATTATTATGGTAGCTCCCAAGAAAACAACTCATTTGGAAAGTAAGTAGAGCATAATAATAATTCAAAACCCTCTGTTTTCTTTTAGCTCTATCTTTTCACTACATAGCAATATCTACAATATTAAATTAATATTTACCTTGTTTTTTAGAGCAAAAGAAAACAAACAAGCATAATCCCAGAAAATATATCTACTGTAATGAAATCCATATGCAAACTGTGGAATCCATACAATTACACACTGAATTTTCTAAAGGCCTCCTTAGCAGACTTTTACAGTACTTTAGTTCTAATTTCTCTATGGCCTCATTAACAGACTACCAAAGCTTTTTGAGTGGGGAGGAGCTTTTAGGCTTTAAATAACATAAACACAAAGCATAACAGTTTTTAGTACAGTTTTGGAAACCTACCTTCAGAACTGAGCCAAGTCCAAAGAGTGAGTGTGTTGGCATGTCTACAGTAGGTCTACAGTTTGGTACAAAGTGGGTAGGAAAGAGCTTCCATTTCCTCCAGTGCATCCCATTTCCAAGATCACAGGCTCATTTGTTGTCTTTACTGGAAATTCAGCCTGTACCAGCTGCAAACTGCCCTTGTTATCTACCAGCATGCACAGAGCGCTAGCTTCTGGAGGATTGTGCATTCACATAGTTTCACTCTTTTTCCATGTGAAGGAAACACATCTTAAGGGCACGCAGTGTGCTCATCCGAGGGCAGCAAGGCTCCAAGGCTTGATGCAAAGCAAATCTGCACCCCTCAGTAAACCAAACTGCTAATGTAGACACACTTTTCATGAACCAGCAAATGAAGTCTGATATTTTATGACGCTAAAAGCCTAGAACAGAAGTGTTAGATCAATCCTATAAATGTTCAATAGCTTATTGGATAACTATAACAACGTAACACATTATGTATCTTTATTCTTAACTATGCATGTTCAAACAGAAAGCATAAAAGATTTTGTATGTGAAGATGTAAATAACTTGTCACTGTTTTGTGTTTACTAGTACCTTAGCTAACCAGCTATTATTTTTTGCACAGTAGGTTTACAAACATGAGTACATTCAAGCTACCATTAGCCAGAGTTGCAACTCTTATCACAACTGAGACATCTCAAAAAGCTCAATAGCATCTAATCCTCATAGCAATCCTTAGTACCTTCACTGTATGCCTCTGCCTCATGTATTTATGGATAAATAATGTCCTTGCCAGTAACTCTGCTCCTTTGCTCCGCTCTGCTCTTGAGAGAAAATACAGATGGTCACAAAAAGTAGAAAGCAATGTCATCCTGTAATCTGGAAGTGTTTCTAAAAGGAAAGTCCAGGATTTGTTCAATTACTCCCTCCTCTCATTCATTCAGAGCACATCAATATGAAAAGACAGAAGGGGGCTGAGATTTTGTAACCCACTGATCCTTTTCCCTTGCTGCTTGCCACGAGGTGGCAGAGCCCAGAAAAGAGAGTAACTTTGAACTTGCATATAGAGGCATCTATCTGCTAATTAGTAAATGAACAAACAAGCAAAGGTTTTGCCTCATAGAAATCTGTTTTTCATTTGATTAGTGTATGTTAATCTGAACTATTTACCTGTTCACTGAATACTAGTATATATGCTGAAATATATTTCGTAAAAATAATAGGGTCTTCACAACGAGATCTCATTGCAGCAGGGGCTTCTTAAATCTTTTATGAGAAGTGTACAGAGAAAATTGCATGCATGTGAGAACAGTCCATTACTTACCAATACTTTTTTATACTACTACCAATGCAAAACTGGCTGAAGAATAAGGTTATACAGAAGCTAATCTGGAAAACAGTGTAAGCCTTCAATGTCATAGGCAATGCTATGCTATTTTTTAATCGAATGATATTAGAAATAATCCATCTTATTTTAGCAAACTTCTTTTTCAGAATTAGAGATTTTTTAAATTGCTTACTGGAGCAACATCATCAATGAGATTTCATTTCATCCAGAGGAAGTCTAGTCCTCCATGCTTATGTTCTAACAAGACAGCAACATGCTGAGACATCCTAAAAACCTGGAAGAATGACCATCTAGCAAATACTTCCCAAGATTCAATTCTTGCATTTATTGCAATGCATTTAGGTCATATTTTTGTATATATACTCAACAAGAGACATAGGCCACAGGTTCAGAAGAAACAATGTTTCTTTAAATCTTTCTTCTGTCATCTGTCCTGCATGCTATAATGGCAAAGGCCAAGCTAAGTGTATGTAGGTGAATTTACAGTGAATTACTTGACCCTCCTACCCCAAAATTACTCTCTACTCACACATTTTTAAAAGCACTAATTCCCTCTGTACCAAAGCAAACTTCAAGTTATACCTGTTCAGCATTTAAACTTTAACAAGTGCAATGTGAACACCTGTTTAAGTTGATAGCCATCTGTTTTCTCGAGAAATCAAAACCTTAATAACATGGAATTAACAGATGGAAAGCAAGGCCTAGACTGAGCAGGTTACTGTATGCATCAAGTTAACATAAAAAAGTTATATTTTTAATGAATCATTCATATCCTCTGTTATTCTGTTCCCATCTATCTGGACTGATAACCCATTAGTGTTCATCTGCTCCTTATGGGACTTGCCATTCAAAGGCAATTGAAGATCTTTCAGAACCTGACCCATGCTAAATGGATACTTAACTATCGAGAATGCTGCCTGAAGTGGGTAATTCCAGTTAATTCCCTGAGGCTAAATTTCAAAACTGATTACACAAAGATTTTAGCAGAAGCTCAAAATATAGCTAAAGTCCAAACAATCAGTTCAGTTTTTCTTCTCACAGAATTAAAGTGCCTTCACAAAAGTTTCTTATAGAAAGGAATTTGGGGAAGTTATTGACTTACTTTCTCTGAATGCCTACATAAATGCTAAATAAATGGAAGCAGCTGACAGAATAGGCAGAAATCAATACAAATTTTAACACTACCATAAAACTGTGTTATCAGTGGTCGGTAGAACAGTGGTACAGATTCTACAGAGAAAATTTCAAATTTTTACATATTTTTTAAATTCTTATCTATCAGGAGAATGGCAATATCATTTACTTTATTAAGCTAGGCCATCTTAAATAAACACATTTAATTTTGTCAAAAAAGAACTGAATCAAAGGATTTTCCTTCCAAAATACTGTGAACCTCAAACTGCTTCTACTCCAGGTCTAAATCATAATTTTAAAATAGCAGCTAACAATCCAGAAAATTGGGACATAAAAAATAATAGGCATGTGATGCATCTAAACACTACTCTCAAATACTTTTTACTGAAATTAAACATTTTCAATTTTAGAAACCTCCAGCAAATATACCTTCCTTACCCTACTAAAGTGTTATCACTTCGGAACAAATAGGTGGGTAGTGGACTTTAAAATAGTTTTCAGCTTTTCTATGAGAAAAACATTTCTAAATTAGCTCTTTTGGTTTCATTAATTCACATGCCTACTGAATTTCACTGCATTCTAATCTGCTGGGTTTGTGGTCTACACTTAGCCATTAACACCATTTAACAGTTGTTAAATAGTATAATCGACTGTTGTTATCTTGATGTAGATTCATTTCCAGTGTTAATTGCTCTCAATGTGCTGCTCAAAACCATCCCATGCTATATTCTGTATGTTCTACTTGGAAGAAAGCTAAAGTGAAATGGACTGTATTGTACCTCAGTAGAAATAATCAATTTAATGAAAAAAGCTACATACTTTGGAGAGTTATGAACTGAATATTGATGTGGACTCATTTTGAAACTTCAGAGGAATTACAAGGCAGATTTGGGGTGATTGTTCAGAGCAGGAGCTTGGTTTCAAGCCAGTAATAAAATTTCCCATCTGTTTCTCAATAGTAGGAGGTAAGTATGTCCTCAATTTCTACATTTCAGAAAGTGAGCAGTTTGAACTAGACATATGCCTAATCTTGCATTATTTTTTTTGTTCATTATTTGAAAGTCTGTAAACATCAGCAAGTTGTTCTCTTTGGTAGAATGGTGGTGGGATCTACAGGTGGGTCAGTTGTTGGAGTCAAACACCAATCTGTACCATGAAAAAGAGTAACTGTTTAAACTGTTTAAAGTAACTGCAGAACTACTAAAAAAGGAGAGAAGAGCTATGATGTGAACAGAAAATATTTTTTCACGCTACATAGCTGGACATTTGCTCCTGTTCTCTGAATTTTGAGTAGTATATGGGAATGAATCTTCCTCCCTTAAAGTCTTCTTTCAGTTTTTTCCCATCGCTTTTTCAAAGAAACAAAAACTTTCTCCTCCTTCCTCCTAAGGGAAATTACTGCTGCTACCACTCTTCCTACCTTAGCCATCAAGCAGTTTTGATATAGCAGGATAGAAAAGATGCAGTATATGACTGTAAGATTTAATGAAGTATGGAGGGTCTCTTGAGACACGGATCTTCCAACTCAGTGGCCCTCTCCTCCACACATTATGTTGTTCCTTCTAGAAGTCAATATTGTCTCCTAAAATTCATGTGCTAGGGTGTAGAATCGTACATTTAAACTCTTTAGATCCAAGTAGGGATTTAAATGGAACAGTCAGAACACAAATTTTTGAGACAAATGCCTTCTTAAAGTTTTAGAGAGAGATTAATAATTTTAGGTATGTGTATGTAGTCATAATTACTAACAGTAATACAATATCTAGAAGTTTAAGCATGCAGTGTTCACATCTGTGGAATACCTGATATTTTTCCAGTACTTATATAGAAATCAGATGGTATCACAGCAGACTATTAAAAGCACATACCTTGATGAAATACAGAGTTTGGAAATTTTTCCTTTTTTGAACAGAAAAAGCTTTCAGGAATGTTGATTATACACATAAAATTCCTATCTTGAGAAATATACCAATGTACTTTCCAAAAATTACTTTCAAAAGAAAAGCCACATCTACCTTCTAGCATACCTTTGCCAACTTAGGACTTAAGTATGCACAATCAGGAATGAAATACAAAAAAAAAATGTATTTCTATAGATAAAATATTCAAGTAATTTTTCAATTACTATAAAACAAAAAGAGAACAATTTCTGCTTTCCCCACCCATACATCTCTGGCTATGCTTTTATTTTCTACAATACACAGAGCATTCAAGCTTTATGAATGAGGTCCTGAACTCTACAATAACAAGTTAAAGAACTTTTAAGACATAAAGATTCGTGCAAAAATAAGACTAACCAGTAAGATGTTATCGGATAAACACTTAATGTAAACTACTTCTATGCTTATTTATTACTTATAACCAGCTCTGTATTGCTCCATTACTTCAAGCAAACAAATAAATATCTGGGCTAGCACAAGAAAGATCAGAACACATAGAGAAGGCAGTATGATAAGAAGTTTCATTTATTTGAAGTTTATTCTACTTGAGGAAGAATAAAAATAGATTTGAGAAGCTTCACTAAAAGCAAAAGCAATCATCTGAAGAAGTAATGAGAAGGCGTTCTCTGTCAGAAGCAGAGCATACTACTGTCAGACATGTAGGAAAGCACTCTCCACTCTGATGCAATTCAAAGCATAGATTCAAAATCAGAAATCGTGCAACTACCATGAAGAAAAATATTTACAATAAGCATTGAGGAGTAGTAGTATTCCTAAATTCTAACACTGTCAATTGCACACCTCTATAACCAAAAAAACAATTTAGCAAATAATCAGAGCATTATCCCTCCTTACAAAGCAGGAGCACAACCCTTATCACTATCTACTCAAACATAAGTCCAGTAGTCTAAATATAGCAACATACTACAAAAGCTGTAGCAGGAAATCATTTTTAAAAGAACCCAAACACACTTCTGCATACCAAAGGAAATATAAAAATTATTCCATGGTAGAATCTATTAAGATTTAAGAAATAGATGGAATGCTGGGCTGTTGTCATCTATAATTTTCAGTAATATGTACATGTTATTAAAATTATGATTATCTGTAAATATCTTCCAAGTAGCTGCATTTACCAGACCAATAAAAAGGAGGTATCATCATAAATAAATGTCTAGCCTCGTATTAATTATAAACCACTCAAAGTATCAACATACTGGTGTTAAAAAATTTACAGCTCTAGATAATTGCAAGTCTAGATTCCAAGTTCCAAATAATAGCCAAGTAATGCATTTTAAAATTCTTGTATAATCAAACTACTTATTCTTTTAGCTTCAATTGCAGCCACTAAAAAAACTGAAAAAATCCACACATATTTTTTTACCACTCCACATTGCAGGAAGAGACTTTAGTACTTTTCAAACTGTTATGTCAATATTTATTTAAAATAAGTTTACAGTTGTCAAGAGAGTCCTTGAAGAAGTGTCCAGAACTCAGAAATTGGAAACCTTATTGCATGGTGTATCTCTTGTTAGCTATATCCTGGATTCCTGCAGAAATTCCAATTTTATTAAGAGAGCCCAGCAATGAGATGGGATGCTGCAATGAGATAATATTCCCTAACTCAGAGAAATACTGAAAGGAAGCAGAAATAGTTTTGCAAGAGAAAATAATTTCTAAGTATCCTGTGACAGTCTTTTTTGCTAATGATTTGCTGTATGTTTTCCAAAAGCAAATACAAAAGAAAATCCCACCTAATGATATGCCAAACACATCTTCTCAAGTTTTATGTATCATTAAAAATAGATAAAAGCATATGAAATACTGGTTTTTTTGGTCATATGGATTTTTCTAGTAACATCCTGATATTCACGGGCAAAGCCACACAGCCAAGCACACACAGTCCAGGTGGTTCCTACTAGTTGCTGATGACAACTTCCTGTCACAGGTGCTCGAGAAGCCAACAAAGAGAAGTGTGCTGCTGGACCTTGTTGTTCTGATTTAGCAAGGAGCAGCTTTTGGCTTAGTAACAGGGCGAGCGGGTTGCAATGAAGATCCGGTAAAGAGTTTGCAGACTCTCCCCCGGCTCCTGGGTTCAGACCCACCTCTGGCCCGGCTGGGCCAATCTGGCGCCTCTGCCATCACTATTTAGGGGATGGGAATTCGGAATGTGAGGCAGGAGGTGTATGAGTGATACAAGATGGAGGCGACCACGCGGACCCTTCAGCCAGAGAAGGAGGAAGGAAGGAGAAGCAATAGACCAGAGACCCTTCTGCAAGCCGTGGCGAGAATGCAAGCTGTGCCCCTGCAACCTATGGAGATCCATGGCAGGACCGTGAGTTACCAGCAGCTCCGTGTGAGTGAGCCCGGACGGGCGAGGGACTGTGTGGGGAGACGGCCATGGCCCAGGCCGTGCTGGAGAGCCTGCGCGCCGCAGAGCAGCCCCACACGAGAGGCAGAGAGGAGCTGCAGCCTTTGGGATAAGTGCGCCTCGGAGCAGCCCGTGCAGGGCTGCCATGCTTGTGAGTTACCCCACGGACTTGCAGGGAGGACTGGCGTGGAGTTCACCCGTCCTGAGGAGGGACAGACGGCAGAAGCTATCGGGAACAGACTAACTGAAACCCCCACTGCCTGCCCCCCCGAACCGTTCAGGAGGGGACAGGGTAAAAACCCCGGGATCAGGGCTCTGAGCCCGGGAAGAGGGGAGGTGTGGCAAGAAGGTGTTCTTAAAAAGGCTGGTTGGACTCTTCATTGATGTATTACTCTGAGTTGTTGCGTTTTGGTTATGTTTTGGGTTTTTGGGAGTATGTTTTAGTTGATGTTGCATTAAATTGGTTTTTTTCTGTTTTCTTCCCCAAACCCAGTGGCCTGGTCTGTTTTGTCCTGAACCTTAAGCGGCAATTAAGCTCTCCCTGCCCTTGAGCAATTCTCAGCCACTTCGATATTCGAGGCTAATCGTGGCCTTTGTTCCCTGATGGGCCTAAACCACGACACTTATGCTAGCAAATAGAGAAGATCTGGTTGGAGATGAGAAGGTTGTAGGCAACTTTAGCTGCAGTGACCATGAGATGATGCAGTTCAAGATTCTCTGTAGGACCAAGCCAGGTTGCAACCCTGGACTTCAGGCAAACCAACTTTGGCTTCTTCAAAGACCTGCTTAGAGGGATCTCATGGGATAGAATCCTAGATGTAAGAAGTGTCCAAGAGAGCTGATTGATCTTCAAGTGCCACTTTCTCAAAGCCCAGAATCAGTGTGTCCCCACATGTAGAAAAGCAGGAAAAATAGGCAAGAGGCCTTCATGGATGGAAAAAGAACTATTGGAAAGACTCGAGAAAGAAATCTATGGAAGGTGGAAAAAGGGCATGGTTTCTTGAGAAGAGTGTACGAACACTAGAGTATGCAGGGATAAAACCCAGAAGGCCAAAGCCTTTTTGGAATTAAACCTAGCAAAGGAATTTCACCGTGAGAGTGACGGAGCAGCGGAACAGGCTGCCCAGAGGGGTTGTGGAGTCTCCTTCCTTGGAGGTCTTCAAGACCTGCCTGGACATGCTCCTATGTGACCTGATCTAGGTGAATCTGCTTCTGCAGTGGGGATGGACTAGATGATCTCTAAAGGTCCCTTCCAACTCCTACCATTCTATGATTCTATGATTCTAAAACAAAAAGGGCTTTTTCAAGTACATCAGAAGCAAAAGGAGAATTAGGGAAAATGTGAACCCACTGATGAACAAGGAGGGTGTCCTGGTAATGGAGGTTGCAGAGAAGGCAGAACTAATGAATGCCTTCTTTGCTTGGGTCTTCACTACCAAGGCCAGCCTCAGGAAACCCAGTCCCTGGAGGACAGTAGAATAGTCTGGAGAACGGAAGATTTTCCATCAGTGGAGGATGATGAGGTTAGAGATCTGCTGGGCAAGCTTGACATCCATAAATCTATTGGACCTCATGGGATACACCCACAAGTGCTGAGGAAGCTGGCTGATGTTATTGCTAAGTGACTCCCTATCATTTCTGAATGATCATGGAGGAATGGTAAGGTGTCTGAGGACTAGAGTGATGCAAATGGCACTCCAGTCTTCAAAAAAGGCAAGAAGGAGGACCCAGAAAACTACAGGCTGGTCAGCCTCACCTCCATCCCTGGAAAGGTGAGGGAACAACTCATCCTGAATGTTGACACTAAATATATGAAGTAAAAGGTGGTTATTAGAGGGGAGTCAACATGGATTCACCACGGCGAAATCCTGTTTGACCAACCTGACAGCCTTCTATGAGGGCATAACCGGCTGGCTAGATGACAGGAAAGCAGCAGATGTCATCTACCTTGACTTCAGCAAGGCTTTTGACACTGTGTCCCATAACATCCTCATAGAAGAGCTCAGGAAGTCTGGGCTGGATGTGTGGATAGTGAATGGATTGAAAACTGGGTGAATGACAGAGCCCAGAGTCTGGTAATGGCTCAGAGGCCTGTGGCCAGTGGGGTTCCACAGGGATTGGTTCTGGGGCCAGTCTTGTTCAACATCTTCATCAATGACCTGGATGAGGGGACAGAGTGTACCCTCAGCAAGTTCGCTGATGACACCAAATTGGGAGGACTGGCTGATTCCCCAGAAGGCTGTGCTGCCATTCAGCGGGATCTCAACCAGCTTGAGAGTTGGGCAGAGAGGAACCTCATGAGGTTCAACAAGGACAAGTGCAGAGTCCTGCATCTGGGAAGGAACAACCCTATGGACCAGTAAAGGCTGGGGGCTGACACATTGGAGAGCAGCTCTGCAGAGAGAGACCTGGGAGTCCTGGTTGATGATAATCAAACCATGAGCCAGCAATGTGCCCTCGTGGCCAAGAAGGCCAATGGCACCCTGGGATGCATCAAGAAGAGTGTGGCCAGCAGGTTAAGGGAGATTCTTCTCCCCCTCTACTCTGCCCTGGTGAGGCCTCATCTGGAGTACTGTGTCCAGTTCTGGGCTCCCCAGCTCAAGAGGGGCAAAGAACTTCTAGAGACAGTCCAGTGGAGGGCCATCAATATGATCAGGGAACTGGAGCATCTTTCTTATGAGGAAAGGTTACAGGATCTGTGGCTGTTCTGCCTGGAGAATGAGGAGTGACCTCATTAACACTTACAAGCATATAGAAGTTGCATATCATGAGGACGGTGCAACAATTTTTTTCTGTAGTATGCAGTGGTTAGACAAGGGGTAATGGGATGAAGCTGGGACACAAAAAGTTCCACTTAAATGTAAGGAAAAACTACTTTAATGTGAGGGGGAAGGAGCAGTGGCAAAGGCTGCCCAGGGAGGTTGTGGAGTCTCCTTATCTGGAGGTTTTCAAGACCTTTGACACATTCCTGTATGACCCGATCTATGTGAACCTGCTTTAGCAGGGGGGTTGGACAGAGTGGTCTTTCCAACATCTACCATTCTGTAATTCTGTGATCAGCGTATTTAGCAAAACTGCAACTAGGTTGCTGATATACATTGGGTTTGCAGATTTAAACAAAATACTACATAGTTTTCAACAACTTATTTTTAACTGATGAAGTCAAATTCTCATTCCCACTAACAGTGAGGATCACCCAATATTCTTGGTGTACGTAAAGATCTTTCTCTGAGGTCATATCTGTCCACTCACACTAGTAAGAGTGTATCACATCTGGATGCACACTGCCACCTTCCCACCTGGAATGATATTCTGCAAAGTTTATGTATCCTTTGTAAATCCCAGCTGCTGAGTGTCCCAAAATCTAACCATTGTAGGCTCACAAATTTTTGTGTGTCCATAGACTGAACTTGCTGTTTCACAGATGTGTTTGAGCCACAGCATATGCAACACAGGGTCAATCTACACAAAAGCAGTGTGTCCAACAGAAGAAGTGTAGTTCCTGCAGCTTTTTGCAACTACTAGTGTCCATGCAAGTGCGTTTGATAGCACACAAAATGCCAGCTACAAATTAAAAGTTCACAGGTACTTTTGCAAGCAATGTAACTGAGTATGAAGTTACACAGTATTTTTGGTCTGTCAGTTGCAAGAGCACTGAAGACTATTCTAGTGCCAGCGTGCAGATGTATGGTTTCACATGCCTGCTGTTACAGTGGTATTTTTAACTTAATGTCAGCAGTGCTAATTTAGGCTTCTCTATACAATGCTAAAGAAATCAGACTTTGCACAGGTTGGTTGAAGACCCGGAGTCTTTCCAGATCCAAGAAAGACTGAAAATGCATTTTTTTCCATATCTGCTTTATCTTTTTCTTCTGACTATGACTTCTGAGCTACTGATGTACCTAAATAATAGCTTCAAGATACTCCCTCCCCTTGTAATTTTGCCTAGGTGTTTAACATGTCAGCTAGAACAAATTAATCGGAAAAATCTCACAGCTACTATTATTCATAACTTATGGATAAGAAGTACTCATGTAGCTACAAGAAATATGTTTTTCAGACTTACAGAGAATGACAGGCAGGAGATCATCATGGTCAGTCACAGCAAGTTGCTCAGGGCTTATCCAGTTAGGTTTTCATAGTCTTCAATGATGGAGGCTCCACAGCCTCTCTGGACAACTTCCACCAGTATCTGACCAGTAGAAAAATCCTTTTTTACATTTACGTGAAGTTTCCTGTATTTCAAGTACATTGCCTCTTGTCCTGTCACTGGTAACCACTGACAAGAGCCTGGCTCCTTCTTCTTTACACTCCCATCAGGTATTTTTATACCTGGATCAAATCCCCTGAGCTTTCTCTGCTCTAGGATGGACAGTCTCAGCTCTCTCAGCCTGTCCTTTTAAGACAGATGCTCCAGTTCTTTAATCATCTTTTTGGCCCTTCCTTGGACTCTCTCCAGTAAGTCCCTGTCTCTCTTGTATTGTGGAGCCCAGCACTGGACCCATCACTCCAGATGTGTTTCATTAGTGCTGAGAAAAGTATCACCTCCCTTGACCTGCTGTCAAAACTCCTCCTAATGCAGATCGGGAGGCTGTTGACCTTTGCCACAAGGCCATGTTTCTGGCTCATGATCAACTTGGAGTTCATTTTCCAGTCCTCATAAACCTCTCCCAATCACCATAACCTTTCAGAAAGAACCATAAGTGGCCTCTCAGTGATATCTGTCTCCTTTCCTCATGCCATGCTGGTGCTGAGCAGGCTGATGCCCTCTCTCTGGGAATACAAGCAGACCCTTGCCTTCACCTACCATGCAAAGACATGACTCCTACTACCCCAGCCATCCTGCCCCTGCATCCTCCCAGATGCTGGTGTGACTGAGCTGCAGCCTCCAACAGGCCAGATATCTGGGGACTGTATCCTATGGGGCCTTGACTACATGGGAAATGGCCCTTGGTAGAACCTCCAGCTTCTGCAGGGCCACTTGAGTGCTCTGGGCTGGGCAGAGATACACAGGCCTGCCTCTGCCCCAGTTGCATAGGTATTTGTAAGCCCTGCTATCAGATAACTCTTGTCCTGGCAGCAGCTTCATTTAAATATACAACATAGGCAGAAGATCAGGGAAGGAATTGCTGCCCTTTGTGTATGGCCCTCTGAAAGTCATCCTTTTTCAGACACTAGAATAAAAACAAGAAAGACACCCAAACCCTGCAGCGGACCTGATGCCAAGGAATACTAGAGCAGCCTGGAGTGCTGCTGAGAAGGAACACCTGCCTCAGCTCTCCCTCAGCCTAGTGCCCTGCCTGGCAAACACCACCTGGTCTCTGCAGCCATACAGCCACCATCAGCTGGCATGTAGCTGGTGAAAGCACACACAGCTATGGTCGCTTCCAGACACACACTCCTGAGTCCACAGCATTGTGCTCAGAGGTAATAAATCATAACAGAAAATCCCTGTTTACAGACTAGCTACTGCAATCCCCAACAGGCTGCTGAGCCTTAATCACCCTAACAAAATAAACCTGGTAAAGCATATTTTAATTTTTACATCCTTGACTGATTGTCTGAGACAGGCACAACATCAGGTGGCCACAACTGTTTTTTTACCCAAACCACAACAATAAAAGTTTATAAAAGCGATACAGGGGTAGCACTTGGAGCTTTTCTTATTCCTCCAACCTTTCCCCTTTACTACAGAGCTCATCATTATAAGACATGCTATTTTCCATCTCCTGTCACATATGATTCTGTCACAGCCTAAGCTACCTTTCCTGGAATGAATAGTTGATCCCAAATAAGATATTTTCCTGATAGAATGCCATTTTGTGGCATTTGTGCATTTCCCACAAACATATGTGTGTATTCACTATCTATTTTTATTTGAATAAAATGATACTTTAGGTATTCATTCTTTTGAAAGAGTACAGATGTAGGATTTTTCCCATATTTTTCCCTATTTTTTTAAGTTTTCTACTATTATGTTACTAAACATGTTCTGTCTGAGGACTTTGAGCATCTTGGCTGCTCACTTAGCATCAAATGGCCCAACTAATTCCTAGTCAAGTAGATGAATTAGTTTTCTAGCTTCTCATCCAAATAATTTCTTGTTTCTAACACAGCATGATTTTCTGGAGGGGTTGGGATGAGGGGCTAGTAGGTAGACAAGAAAAATAAAAGTCACACACCCTTTCACTCAAAGTTTATAGGTACCTCAGCAAATAAATAATCCCAACAATCTCCATGTATTGCAAAATATGCAGTCATGTTAATTCAGTTTACTTTATATCAGTAATAAATAAATTTTCTATTAATTAAAAATATAGTTTTAGTGTATTCATGCAAAAATATTCCTCACTTACATACTACTATATTTTTTTAAGTATTGCAGAAACAAAAATAATAAATGTACAATCCATCATCTAACATAGAACAAACAATAAATAACTAATAGCTAATATACTCTAAGAATGCAATCTGAAAATTCTGACTGGGCTTTCAATCACTACATTCAAATACCTTAAGAACAGATTTGTTTTACTCTTCATAGAACAATCAAGACTCCAACTTCAAAACCTTTGGCCACAATAATCCATTCTGCTAGAAATGTCATTCCTTTTCAGGAGGCTGTAAAAGCAGCAGTGTCAGTCTTTTTTGCTGGGGAGTCTATGCTATACTCAGACAATGCCAATATAAAAAGAAAGCAAAAGCAAATTATCACAAAAGCACAAACATATACATACATTTAAAAAAAAAAAAAAGCTAAGGATTTCTCTTTCCTTTTTTTCCTCCAACTTGCTCACTATGCTATTAATTTCTACTCTCCTTACCTCAAAAACCAAAAAAACCCTATTGCCCTTCCATGTAAATGGAGTTGCAGTTGTGATGTGAGAATGATTGACCAGCACTGTTAAACAATCTTTGTATTGCACAGATGTAGTTCACATTTTATAACATCTTGTTTATGAGGCTGTTGATTGAAAAATATATTACCTGAACTCTCTTCCTAGTCACATTACGAGAAATTCTTGTTGATTTATCTTCATAGAGTGTTGCTGAACTATATTTTAGATGTCTTACATTCATCTTTTTTTATTTCTTTTCAGCTCTGGCTTTTAAATTAGAATACAGAGATGCACTGCGATGTATAAAAGTTTTCCATCAAGCTGAGACTGAAAGTCAGACACAGACAAAATGAAGCAGAACTACTGTCAGATACTGACAGTGCAGAGAAACATAGACAGATAGCAGATAGTAGGGTACTAAGTACCCTACAATTTACTGAGGCAAATAGAGGAAAGTTGAGTGGCAAATTACCTACGCTGTTCACAAACCAGCAGGCTACCCTGTTTGCTAGCCATCCAAATTGTTTCTGGGTAATTTGGCACATTTCTACTTTGCTGTGCTATTTCTTATGGAGTGACTTTGAGTTTTGATCATAGAATGAATCATAGAATGGTAGGGGTTGGAAGGGACCTTTAGAGATCATTTAGTCAAAATCTTTCCAAATACTAGTAAAACTTCTAAGAATTATGGTAGAAATAACTGAATACACAGAAATCATTAGGTGATCAAGTAATCATTTAAAGTAGTAATCAGACACATAAGTGTTTTTAAAGGAATTAAAATGTATTAAATAGCAAATAAAAATACAGCAAACAAAAATTTCAACAAACAAAATTTCTCTCTCCCAAAACTGAGAAGAGATTCCTCTCTTGAAGAACAGAGCATAGGTAATTTGTCAGGAAACTGAGATGCAAAATAAATCTTCTTTTGCATGCTGAAAAAGATAAACGTGAAGCAAAATATCAAAGATTCAAGGAAGATAAAATACAGTTTCTTTTTGAGATGTTGTCTTCTTCTTGAAAGCATAAAAGGTCACTTTAAAACTGTGGCAAGGACTCTGCTGTTCACAAAGTCAGGAATCCAGGAAAAGGAATTTGACAGCAATAGTAATTTTAGACCTGCTGATAATTCTCCAATAACCTGATGTGCAGTTTCTCTCTGATAAATAAAAGGAAACTAGTATATGAAGCAAACTCTAGTATAATTTTGTGATTAATATCTCTGCCTGATATATATGTATATATGATATTATATGTATATATGATATATATGCGTATATACATATACACACATTATATATGTACATATATTCAGTCTGTATATTTATTCTAGTTGGTTAAGTTCTTCCATAGCAGAGAAAGCATCAGCCTCACCAATAGCCCAGATAGGAAACTGGCAGTGATTGTAGTGTGCTTGAGAGATTGAAAGACGTGCAATTATCACATGCAGTTGTGATACTGAGACTGAATTTCTATCTGCTGTTGATGAGCACTAGGTAAAGCAAGCAGTCTGGAGCATCAGGAGAAGCATCTCTGGGCACTGGTCTGCAGCAACATGCAGGACCTGGCTCAAAGCATACCCAAAAAGTCACTTGACACCTGTCACAATAGTGTACCTGGATTCTGCATCTTACATGAGCATAAAACATAGTTGTGCTTAATCTTTTTTAAAAAAAAAAAAAAAACACAAAAAAAACCCCCAAAAAACAATAATAACAAAAAAAACAACCCCAAAACAAAGGAACACAAAAATAACAGCTCTCTTCAAAAGATAAAAAAACACCTAAAAGATAAGAATGCTTAGACACAAAACAAGGTCTACTTGTAGACACTGTGTTCTAGGCCCAACGGAAATGCATTTCCCCTCTCCAAAAAAATTTACAAAGACAATAAGAGATACTCTCTCTAAAAAGCCAGGTAAGAAAGCTTTTGCAGGTAAAAAGGTTATTTTGCAGAAGATGAAGTTATGCCTAAATCAGATAATAGGGGGGATTATAAATGTTATCAGCTTAAATGTAAATACTAGGCTGGCCCAAATGGATTGACAAGCAACTTGAAAACATGAAAATCAGTAAACAATCATTTTTCTCAGGAACGTGATGTTCCTAGAGATGGCAAACAGAAGATAAAATTTAAAAGGAAAAAAGCAATAGACTGTCAGAGAAGACAGAACATAGTAAAAAAAGCTAAAGGATTTTTACATGTCTTGATTTCTGAAGTAGATTGCTTGTGTGTCAACTTTTTTTTTCCTTTTTTAAAACAGCAAATGCATTGAAGGAATTATTTGAAATTAAACACCAGTACAAATAGTTGTAGAACAAACTGACAGGTTGGACAGGGACTAATCACTATTATACATCTAAGTTCTAAAAGAACTCAGGGAAAAAATACTTGAACTATTGATTCTATCAGTAACTTATTGCTTAAATTGCCTTGATGAAAAATATGTAGTATTTGTTAATGGCTTTAGGGAAGATCCAAGAATGAAGACTATCTTAAATATACCAATGTAGATTGATATGATAATTAAGAAAGAGCCCAAGTATCTTTTGTAAAGGAAAGTCATGATTTCCAATTTCTCTGAAGGAGTCAATGAGTAAATGTACAATAAATTTGATATTCTCCTTCCATTTTCAAAAGACATGCAAGAAGGTCTTATTGACCTTCAACAAGGAACTAAGTAGTTATACAATCACAGACCAATCCATATCTGGTCAATCTAAAAAGGCACCTCTGTCATATGACCCTGTGTCAATTAAGAGCTCATTCTGTGCCACAAGGCTTTAATTCTTTCATCAGCAGTTCTAACACTTACTTGGCAATTCTTCTGATTATAGTGCCTTAGTGTTTATAATATAAAATAAATAGAATTTATATAGATTTCTAGATACTGTATATTTTTTAATCAAATGGATGTCTTTCCTTAGCACTTCTCTAACTTCATTGTCATCTCCAGTTATGTACCAGAGTTCCAGAATCCAAACTTGCATATGCAGTGATGTGCACCATATCTACCCAACAGTTTGGAAAAAGGGAATAATACCATGACAAATGGTAACAGAGAGCAGAAAATTACAAACTAGTCAACTGAATAAAATCAATTGGCTGAATGAGAAGAAAAAAAAGACTATCACAGGCAAAACATGCCAAACACACAAAAAACCCTATCACGGATTAATCTACCTAGATAAAATTGTGGCATCAGACCTGAGGAACATGGAAATTACTTGACCAGGTAAAAGTAGACAGATAAATCAGACAATCTAAAGTAGCATGTTAACAATCAGTTAAAGAATCAGCTGCTATTTTATTTGCACATAGGACTGAAATACTTCCAGCATAATCAAAGTATGCACATAAAGTATGCATAAACCATTCATTTTTATTAACTCACATGAGCAAATTAGCATTCAAGCAGTGTTGTCTCTATCAGAATCTAGCCAAAGCAGCCAAGCTGCCACCAAAAATTATGCTATTGTCAGTTAAAAATACTTCTGTTGGCAACGGAAGATTTGGATCATAGTTGAACTAGTTGTTCTTCAAAATCACGGCTCAGTGGTAACTAAAATACCCTATGTTATCAAAACTATTTCCAACACAAATCCAAAACACAGCGCTACACTAGCTAAAAAGAAGAAAATTTCTTCCATGCCAGTCAAAACCAGCAACATTTCCCATGGAAAATCTCATTGACCACAATGAAAACTGAATAGTAATATTATATACTTTAACTACACTGTATAAAGGACTACAACAAACCTATTGCTTTAAACCTCTGTTATTTAAAATACAACATCAGTCCATAAACAAAGAGAAGAAAAAAAAATACTTGGAGAAAACTTGTTGAATCATCTGGTTGATCTCTCTGCTTTAAGAAATTAGCAATTCTGCCTTTATCCTACTCTTGAAAGATGTTACTGTAACTTTTTCTTAAAGTTTCTTAAAATTCTTAAAATTGTCCTGTTCAGGAGACACTTCAGGTACCTCAACAAATTTTATTTTTGTGCTTGCAGTTAGAAAAAAAAACAACTATTTCCTGATGTTGAATGTGGAATTTTTCTTTTTTTTGATTCAGTGTAAACCTACTACTTCTTACCCCCCACTCAGTATATAAAAGAACTATTTCCTTCCACTTTTTTAATCACATTGTGTCGGAGTCAGAAGGCAAGTGTTTCAAGTGTTACTAACTCCAATTCAGTCACCCCTCTAGATGAAATAAGCCCTTTTGACGCAGAATTTCCCGTGTTGAGTTTTCTAAACTGGTACTTCTCAATAGACTTCTCCACAGTTTACATAGGTGTAGAATCTAAAATAGGCAGAAGGCTATTTCAGTTTATCAGTACTGAACAGAAGAGAAATTATTTACTGTGAGATACAAGTAATGTTCCTTTCTGTATATGCTTGTAAGGGTATTCCCACAGCCTACTCTTGTCAAAATGTACTGGGTAACAATAGCAATTAAGACAGGGAAATGAGTGAAAATACTAAAGAAAAATCAAATACCCCCAATATGGTGCCTGATCCAAACAAATACCACTAAGGAGGAAGCTGGACATCAATCAGGTTAAACATTGACCAGAAAACTGCAAGAAGCCTATTGAAACAAAGTAGTGTGACTGAGAGGAAGCAAAAAGGAAGCACTGTGTGTTTCCTCATTAGCTAAATCTTACTTTATTCTTTACAGATTTTATAATAATTTTTATCAAGATTATTTTAAGTCCCAGTCTTATCTTTCATAGCACATACAGCTATTACTTATATATTCAATTTTTCACTTAATAACCATATATCCTGTTCAACTAACCAAGTTGCTAGCAAAGCTGCTCAATACTATCAGATCTACAAAAGAACTAAGCTGAATCTGACTTGTAATTATTTATATTATATTAATATTAATCTACTTTTCTTGGAACAGACCTTGGTGAGATAAGGTTTGTTTGTCAAGAATCTTCTGCCACTTTAGATACTTCGGTGACAGTCACAAACATGTAATAACAAGTCAGATTGCTGCTATTTCCATCTTCCCACTAGGCCTAAGATTCCCAGTTAAGGCCCTAACATTTTAGATGCTACACGAGTATGGAACAAAGAGCAAAGAACCAAAACAAAAGATAAAAGAACACATGGATACAGAAAGATACTGCCTGTAACAGGCAGTTATCTCAACGTATGACAGAGCTAACACAGTAGTGAAGTCTGTTGAAATAAAGGAGAATACTGGATTACCAGTCACAGAATCCAGATACTATCAATACTTTCTCATTTACCATATAAGGATAATATGTCTAAACCACTTTAAGAATTGTATTTAAATATCTGTCTTAATAACTAACTTTTTTGAAAAGTCAATTCCAGACACTTTCCATCTTCATATAGGTTTCAATATAGGTTTCAAAAAATTCTTTCAGAAATTAGTTCAGATAGATCTATTTATAAAAGATTAAAGAAGGATATTTTAATCTTTTATTAAGGTTCTTTCTCATTCTGGCTTGCTTTTAACTTCTGCAACATCCTGGTTCTGCAAAAAAAGACCCAAACAAACCTTGCCTTGAGCATAAGATTTTTAACTCATTTCTCTAGAACATAAGATTAGGAAAAGAAGATTATATAATTTACGCTACAGAACATGACAACTCTGCAGAAGTCGGAATATTTTTACATTTTCCACAGGAAATAGATTAAATCATGCCTATTTCTGGATTAATATTCACAAGCTGTATTATTTTGTGTCTTTCAGAAAGAAGGAATACAAAACACTTCTCAACTCTTGAACTGACCTAGTTGTGGAAGAAGGAAAGTGTTATGTAATTGAGCCACTGATTTTACTACCAATTTCTCTTCATGGTTGGTGGAATGTCCTTTACTCTCACATAACATTGTAGGATAAATTGTTAAAGCATTATGTGTCACATAAGTTGTATATATGTAACAGAGGTGATACAGTCCTCTATTATTGACCTATGTTACATGAATGCATTTGCTTACAGTCAAGAAAAATAGTAAACTTCTCACTTGTAGCCAAGGGCATCCTAATGAACTTAACAGTTCTTCCTTTCCCACACCATCTCCACCATAAAGAGTCATCTTTTCATACTGATAATTTCAGGATCTAATAGTTACAGACTAGTCAACAGCATCTTCTCAAATAGCCAATACATTAAGTATCTATGCCCTGAAGAGCAGTCATAGAACCATAGAATCGTAGAATGGTAGGGGTTGGAAGGGATCTTTCATAACAAGTTTTACTGGTTTGTTTCTTCATATTCATCTTCAAATAAGACAGATGTCTTAAGCTTTACTTTTGGGTAAAATTTTGCTCATCTTAGGTTTGCTAAAGTTGTGAATGACTTCAGGTTGGTTTGGAAATGGCAGGCATTGTCTTCCTCATGGACAGACACATTTATCACGATTTCTTGCTTTAAATTTTTACTAAAAAAGACCCCTGTGTTTTCCACCCATGAAAGGCAGCATGCAGTTTGGAGACCAGCAGCACAAGTTTCCTGCTGGTGACAAAAGTGCTTCTTCATGGAAGACAAAACCAATTACCAGTTTCTTTGTACAAGGGGAAGGTGGGGAGAGAATAGTGTAGGGAGGTTTGAAAGCTCAAAAGGACAGTTAAAACACAACTGAAACTTGGACAGGGCAGTAATCTACTCAAAGTACATATGAAATTTGCTTCAATAAGTAATTTAAGACAGGGGTGTTTTTTTAGCATAAACACTTCTGGACCTTTAGCACCCACAGAAGAAAGCCATACACATTTTTATGTTATCATCTAAAATATTTCTGTGTACCATTAAAATAATTTTAATTCATCACATTTAGCTTCAGTACACAAAGATTTCAGATGTATCCACAAGATTGAATCTAAGTCTTTTTTGTTAGCTCACTAAAAGAAAGTTTCAACCTTCTGTACACTTAAGCTTTTATATTTCTTCCTTCAGTCCATATTCAAGAGTTTGTGTACAACTACACACACCTTTCAGCAAATTCTTCTAGGTAAAGTCTCACATATCTACCTTTTGTCTAGATGTTGGCTGAAAACACACTGACAGTGATTTTACATTAGGTATATACTATTAATCTCTCACCCCTGCCTTTTCTATTCTTTATACTAAGAGCTAATTAGACAGTTGTT
Source organism: Colius striatus (assembly GCF_028858725.1). Taxonomy (NCBI): domain Eukaryota; kingdom Metazoa; phylum Chordata; class Aves; order Coliiformes; family Coliidae; genus Colius; species Colius striatus. The sequence goes on along the minus strand of NC_084759.1, from coordinate 103,313,857 downwards.
TATACAGGTCTACTTCAGATGCCCTCCCTTTTCCTGCTCTACACATGCGACCTTCTTTGTATCAAAACCAGACGAATTCTCAGCAAGTGTAAAATCAGTGCAACATACAAACGATATAATGCTGCAGACTTCTACCTATGCCTAATCAATAGAAACATCAAAAGGTTTGGGGTTATCAGGTGTACTCGAGCCTGTTACTTCTGAAGATAATTATCACTCCCTCAAAACGATTTGCCTCTTTTTGGCATCTCTTACCATTCATGCATTTAATAGAAACATATCCTATCCTTGCATGCTAGTACACACACAAAGGCAGTACATGTATGGTTAGATCTTTACCACTTCTTCATGCAGAGGACAGTGTGGTTAATAACTACAGCACAGCCATCAAGACATATGTGTACACATTCACAATAAATTTTATCAAAATTTATTATTTCTTGATTTTTTTCTACAAGGATATGTTAGATTTCCAAACTATTGGATAGAAATTAATTGCTAACAATAATTTATTTCAAATTATTTTTAAATCATGACATAGCAATTCATGGGAGATCTGTGTATGTCATTATTCCAAATTTAGTGTTAATCTCAAATAAAGAAATCCAATAAATAGTATCTAATCTTAGAAACACGGAGGCTAGACAGGAATCCAATAAGCACTTGGTAACTTCTGCCACTCAAAGTGTTTGACAGAAGAGTAGAAAGCATCCAAAAAGAAAAGAAAGGTGGTTTCTGACACAGGCTTCTTATCTACAAAATATCACCAGCTCTGGCAAGAAGTTTTAGCCACTGACTTGTGCTGTGACAGTTCCTACTTAGGTGAATACACAGCTAAAGTGAGAAGGTAATAAAAAATGAAAACAGAGGAGTGCTCACAGATAGACTGTTTGAAAGTAGCTTGAAATAATAGCAAGAACACATTGCTATGTTCTACCATACTATTTGATATAAAATGGTGGTCTGTGAAGATATAAAAAACGTCAATTGATATACACTATGAAAAAAAATCCGTATTTATTTGTAATCACCAGACCCTGGGAACACCTGTCTTGAATTCTGGTCATAAAATCAGAGAATCATAGAATGGTAGGGGTTGGAAGGGACCTTTAGAGATCATCTCATCCAATCCCCCTGCAGGAGCGGGGTCACCTAGATCAGGTCACATAGGAACACGTCCTAGGAAGGAGACTCCACAACCCCTCTGGGCAGCCTGTGCCACTGCTCTGTCACTCTCACAGTGAAATAGTTTTTTCTTATGTTTAAGTGGAACTTTTTGTGTTCCAGCTTCATCCCATTACCCATTGTCCTGTTACTATCTACTACAGAAAAGAGGGATGTCCCAACCTCCTGACGCTCACCATTTAGATATTTACAAATGTTAATAAGACCCCCCCTCAAACTCCTCTTCTCCAGATTAAACAGCCTCAGTTCCCGCAGTCTTGCCTCATATGAAAGATGTTCTATACCCTTGATCATGGTGGCCCTGCACTGGACTCTCTCCAGTAGTTCCCTGTCCCTCTTGAGCTGAGGAGCCCAGAACTGGACACAGGACTCCAGATGAGGCCTCACCAGGGCAGAGTAGATGGGGAGAAGAACCTCCTTGGACCTGCTGGCCACACTCTTCTTGATGCATCCCAAGATGCCATTGGCCTTCTTGGCCACGAGAGCACATTGCTGGCTCATATTTAGTTTATTATCAATCAGGACTCCCAAGTCTCTCTCTGCAGAGCTGCTCTTCAGCAGTTCGACCCCCAGCCTGTACTGGTCCATAGGGTTGTTCCTTCCCAGATGCAGGACTCTGCACTTGTCCCTGTTAAACCTCATGAGGTTCCTCTCTGCCCAACTCTCAAGCTGGTCGAGATCCCACTGAATGGCAGCACAGCCTTCTAGGGAGTCAGTCAGTTCTCCCAGTTTGGTGTCATCAGCAAACTTGCTGAGGGTACACCCTCTCCTCTCATCTAGGTCCTTGATGAAGATGTTGAACAAGACTGGCCCCAGAACCAATCCCTGTGGAACTCCACTGGCCCCAGAACCAATCCCTGTGGAACTCCACTGGCCATAGGCCTCCACTACGATTCTGTGCCATTGATCACCACCCTCTGGGCTCTGTCATTCAGCCAGCTCTCAATCCACCTCACTGTCCACTCATCCAAGCCACACTGCCTGAGCTTTCTGATGAGGATGCTGAGGCAGATAGTGTCAAAAGCCTTGCTGAAGTTAGATGACATCTGTTGCTCTCCCCTCATCTAGCCAGCCGGTTATGCCCTCATAAAGGCTATTAGGTTGGTCAAGTAGGATTTCCCCTTGGTGAAGCCATGTTGACTCCCCCTGATCCTTCAACTTACTGGAAAAAGACATTAGAAGCAAGGTCATTGATTTTATAGTTTTGTGACAAGCTCTGAAACAAGGGTCAAGAATTTGGAATGAAGTCATTTAATACTTAAGGTTCCAGTTTTTTCTTTAGTATATTATTCAGATTGATTTATTGAAAGCAGCATTCTTAAAAATACACACTCAGTGTAACCATTCAGTGGTATACATAAGGAAGCTATAGGATAGATTACTGCCATTCTTGAGAAGACTTTGATTAGTTTCCCGCATTCTGGTCCTTGTCAGGAACAGCAGTTCCACTAGGAGACAGGGCAAAATCATCTGAAGTATTTTTATTGAGGATTATTTTTGTTAAAGACTAGTATTAAACTGTCTCCGATGCTAGGGTCGTACATCCTTTAGATAAATGACATTTTAAGCTCCTTGCTTCATGTAATTTTAAACTCTACAAAATCACTGGCTACCATATTTCACAGCCCTGTTAGAATATCTTGTAGTTTTCACTTTACAGAACTTCTGAATGCCCACATTCAATGTTTCTGTCGTATGAACTTGGCTACCTCTTTGCTATGAACTAGTAGATCTTCAATTGATCTTCACTGGGAATACTTGACATAGTTCTGTTAGGCTCACCTTTGGAAAAAGTAATCCTAGAGTACTTATTTCACTAGAAAAAATTGCAAAAGATGATCAGAAGAGATTGTCAAGAAATTTAGAGTCTCAAAACAAGCTGGTGGTAGTGAAAGGCTGTAGTCCCCACTTTACAAGTAAAATATATATGCCCTTCATCTTTTGCTTAAATACAGTTCTATACCACAATGTATTAAAATAACTATTTAAGAAATCACGTTTTCCAAGTAAATTTTCAGAGAGGAGGAAGAAATAATAGCAGTATTTTCTAAGTGAAAAAAAAAAAAATCCAAACTATTTCTACATCAATTTCTTTTTTTGTGCTGTAATTTACAGCTGAGGTTGTTAATAATTACTTTTTTTTTACACATACAAATTCACACACAGAGAGATTTTTTAATAGCATACTTATGTCAATCAATTTAAAGCAGGGAGGCAGTGGGATGAAATCCATGTTACTCAACCATCTTCTCTCACATTTCATAGCTATTTTAACAGTTTATTTAATCTCTTTGAATCATGAATCTGAAGCTACTTCAAAACCTCATCTTCTCCAAAAACAATATATCAGCTCATAAAAAAGCAAAGGAAAAAATCTGTCATTGCTGAACATACATTTCAACTAGTCACATAAATTTCATCTATTTAGTTTAGCTGGTAAAAAACACAGGGAGAATAATCACCCAATCTAACTTAGGCTACTTGAATTACAGCTAGATAGATTTTTATCTGCTATACATTTAGCTGAAGAAGTTAAAAAATCTCTTGCAGAGAAAAACATACAGCATAAAAAAAATATAATGTGCCTGATGCAGCTCATTAACTTTGTTTGAGCTATTCCATACTTCAATTAAAATAAAAGACTAAGTGATTAGGACAGTTAATGCACCCACTAAGGGGTCTGAGAAGCTCTTTGTACAAGGTTCCCTAAGACATGCTCCCACAGAGTCTTGTGCACAAAAGTGTGCTACAACATTATTTTTTTAAAATTACCCTTACCCAACTACACATACACTTCAAAAAGAATATACTTTATGAACTTAAAATTTCATTTTATGTCCACCTTTTCCCTTTGCCATTTCACATGTATCCAATGCATGTGTGCACGCACATGCACAGGATAAGACCTTTGTACTTCGAGCACTCTTACTAATACCTTGAAGACAAGGTTATGTAAACTTAACATCCTAGAATTAAGAAAAGTAGCAAAATGCCAATGATATGGAAATACAAATAAACATGGCTTTTTGTTTTGTAAGGGATAGATAATTCAAAGTTTAATACAGAATGCAAATAGCATGTGTGTCTATATATTGTGGAGACCAGAGATTTCACTTCCACTATATTCAGCCCACTCCCCCCATATATGACAATCTAATATGCTAAATAAAAAACATACATATATTACTGTAAATTAAATGTAAGGTTTGTCAATAAAAGGCAAAATCAAAATCAAATTCAACTATAGGAAGTCAAACAACAAGAAATTTATTTAAGTTCATCTTGACAAGGTCTCCAGCCCAACAGATGGGTAAAAAAAATTCCATGTTGCAACTAAAACCTAGAAGTTATTGTGTTATTATATAGCAGCATATTCTCCCACAAGGTAATCTGTCACATTAAGTGACAATGCGTGCACACTGACTCCAAATAGGGGGAAGGGGGTAAAAAAGATGGGAATTTTTCTCTTGGCTGAGCTTTTATTTTATTTCATGTTAAACAGACAAAACAACTTGATAAAACACACAAATTAATGGACATGGCAGCTTTGGTTATTTTCAGATTGTTAATAAAAC